>NC_038255.2:37120312-37120914 GCF_000004515.6 Glycine max
TTGGGTTTGTGAACGTTATGCTATTTCTACTCTATATCCAGGTCTCGAACTCCGATTACTTCTGGTTTGCCAGGTATGTATATGGTTCCTCTATGGCTTGATGTTGGTAGACATCTATTTAAAGCTTTACCTTTGTAGTTGGTTTTTGTGTATATTGCTTTGTACTGAAAAAATGAAAAAAAAACATGACCTTTGTCTCATTTTGATTTTCATTTGGTTTGGTTGTATGTTGCTTTGGACTGAAAACAAATGTGACCTTTGTCTCATTCTCATTTTGTTGACTACTGTTTAACTTCTTCTATATCCAGCTCTCAAACTGTCATTTCGTTCTTCTTTTACCAGGTTTGTATTTGGTTTTTGTGTTTCTGTCCGTTTTGATTGATGTCTAAAAATCTTTTACCTTTGTATTTGATTCTTTTTTTATTCCCTCTATTTTTGTCCATCCTTCTTTTCTGTTACCCTTTACCTTTTTCTTGGGTTTTAGTGACGTGTGTTGCTATTTTCTTCTCTTATCTAGGTTTCTATTTTCCTGCAACTTTCTTTTCCGGATTGCTCCTGTTTGCCACTGTTTGCAAAACCAAAAAGGTTTGCTAATGTCTGTT
>NC_038255.2:37421307-37594759 GCF_000004515.6 Glycine max
TTATAAATATTATACTGTAATAAAAAATTATATTAATTATTCAATGAAGCTTATGATATTTTTTAAAAAAACATTCACGTTACTCTTTTCTATTATTTAATTCATTATTTTCCATCCTAAACAAATTTTTGAAAAATATTTTTTCTCCTTTTTTAAAGAGTGTATATTTTGAAAACAAAATAGAAAGAGGCAAAGCTAATAAATATAATGAGTAATAATGTAATATGGTTAAAAGAAAACCAGATAAACTTTAAAAATATTTAGAAAGTAAAAAAATTATGATAAATGTTATGTTTAAAATTTTAAAAATATTTATAATATAATTAAATTAAGACTTAAATAACCTTTTGATTCTTATAAAATAAATTATTTTTTTAAATTTTAGTCTTAATGATTTTTGTTTTTGTTTTAGTTTCTATAAAATAAAATAAAAATATTTTCATCCTTACTATCAACTGTCAAATAACAACAATAATTAATTACACAACAAATTAACTTTAATGTTACTATTCTATTATTAACTTGTCACGTCCTGAAATCAAGAGGTCTAACGTGCCATGTGTAATTTTTTTTTTATAACTTATATTTTTAAATTTCTCACCACCTAATCTAATATTATCATCTGTTTTGATTATATGAAAATTTAAAAATATAATAAAAAATTACACATAAATGCGTTATCAAACTCATTAACCACATAATAAGTCAATTGACTATAAATATTAGTTTTATATCATTAATTGATGTTATTACTTGACAATAAAAAAATTAAAAATAATAGGAATTAAAATCAAAATAAAAATTTCTTAAACATTAAAATTGATATCCTATTTGTCATAAGAACCAAATTAAACGTTATTTAAGTTTTTTTTATCAGCCAAAACGTTATTTAAATTAAGCCCTACGAAATGATACAGCTAAGGAAAGGTCACATGAGAAAAATATTTGTCAATATATATTTTATGGATTAGAATTAATTATGTTTTGAGTAACTCAAAATTTTGTAGATTTCAATTTTTAGTTCTCCAATTTTTTAAAATAATTTTTAGTTCTTTATTAGTTTTCCGTCAATATTTTTAGTTCCTTTAAAATTCTTTATTCATTTTTAGTTAAGTTCTTTTTTATTTTTATTACTCAAAATTATTTTTATTTTTTTTATTTTTAGTCCTTCATTTATTTTATATTTGATATTAATTTTAAGCAATAAAAATAAACAAGAGACTAAAAATAGATATAAAAAATTAAAGGACAAAAAATTAAGAAAGTACTAAAAATTGTCAAAAAGTTAGAGGGACTAAATTGGAAGCTAAAAAACTTGGAAGAGTTAAAACTTAATTAACCTTGTAGACTAAATTAAATAAGTGATGCAAAAGTGGTTAGATTCATTTGCGATTTAACTAAGTGAATGAAAACAAATGTTTAATGTGTGGAAGTTTAACTTAAATTATTTAGATAATATTTAAATTTAATCTTTAACAAAAATAATTCTTTAATTGGATTTTACTGTCGAATTTCAAATTAGCTGGAGTTAATATAAAACAAAAAAGTTACTGTTTAATATTCTGTAGTGTCGGCACCAAGATAACTGTGGGTGGTACCACGGCAAATCTGAGGTGCTCAACGCTCACGTGACGTGGCCCCCATCCCAAGTAAGAAGGTAATCAAATATGAATAATTATATAAATAGTAGGAGACTAGGAGTATTATTTAATAATATTCAGATATTTATCATTTATATATAAGAAATATTTTCTTTTCTTTCTTCTTCTTTATGGATACAGGGAAACTACAAGTGAATCTGATGTGTTGATAAACTGAATTTTGCCAAGCTACCAACAAGTAATTAGTTGGACTGAATCTTGAAGTGAATTTTGCCAAATCCTTTTTTTTTTCATTGGAAACTGAAAATCAAGCCTTGAAAATGGAAGTTCAACAAACCCTCTTACTCATATGGTTGTAGTTAGGTGCTCCTACATGGAAACCGTTGATACACGTTACAGTAAAAAGTGTGCATTTTCTTAAGCAAGAGTTTCAATGGTGGATATTAACCAAAAACAAAAAGTTGAATGGTGGATGAAGAAAATCATCTACAACTCACTAGTTTATAGAGGAGAGAATTCGTACTCTTAGATCTAAATGTTGTTGAAACACACTTGCATTTGCCTGAAGCGATATATTGGAAAAAATTGGTAGAACATCCTACAAGGGCTTTATTGATTAATCGCCTCCTCAATTGGGTGGTTCAGCATGTGGTTTACTTGGTTGAGACTTGAGACGTTTGAGTGGGATACACATAATGAAACTCCAACGTTGATGCAAATTAATTTAAATTGTAGAAAAAGAAAAAAAAAGTACATGCAATATTATTTATATTCTAATTAAAATGAAAATTTGACCAACCCTTTAAAAAAGCAAACCCTGTAGCATTATTACTTTTCCTTTTATTATCATAAAAGATAAAATATCATTCTCATCTTTTGCTTTATGAGATCTTGAAGTACTTGAGTGGAATGTCAAAACGAGATCGACGTATATACAGCAAGTTTTGATAACGTTTGAGTCAAAAGGAAAGTGACCAAAATAATACGCTTGAGTTGAGGCTAATGTCACGCAACCCACCATGATCTCCTTGAACGGGACATGGGATTTCAGTTTCAATTGTGAATGGTAGGCCAAAAAAAAAGGTTCAATAGTGACTGGAAAGTAGGTATACGTACGCAAAAGTTCAAGCTCAAATTTCTAAGTGTTGGTTTACATTCCACATAATCTGGGGTATCTAGAGTAATCACCAACCCAACCTTTGAACAATAATTTGTCACTCCTAGCGTGGTTGGTGATCGTCTACATGTCATGGTGGCTTGCTCTTCAAAGGTGATACCAAACACTGAGTGTTACGTTTTACTACTACACCAACATGAAAAAGTCCTCTTATGTTACACATCTCGATCCTATATAAAAAAATCCAAGACTATTGTTGTTGTTACTTGTCAGTCATCTAAATTCTTGATGCCTTTTTTTGTCTCTTCCCCCATAGATTGCAAAAATGAGATTTGAGTCGTTTGACTATGCTTTGCAAGTCATGTTTTTTATTTGGTAAGGTGCTAATGCATGTTTTTGGTAAGGACGTCAAGTTGATATAACAGTTATAGCGACACCGAGAAAAAATTGAGAAAATAAATTAGTGATTATAGATTCTAGTATTAGTCTTGGTCTCTGATTAAATTAGTTAAACAAGTGGAGTATTATTTTATTATAACGTGTACGTAACCTAGAAATTAAGTTGCGGGCCATTAGTTTTTTGGAATGTCATAAAGCCCAACAAGTGCATCTGTTCATTCCAATGAAGCCAAGTGCATCTGTTGCAGTCAGTATTCATTGGCCTCCCAAGGGTGTAAAACTTTTTTGGGGTCAAATTACAAATTAAGTACTATTTCAATCAGCTTTATTATAAATTATAAATTATAATTTATAGTGGACATTAAAAAACATTTTTTCATAAGTTATCGCATACTATATAAATCACTCACTTGATCTTTATGCAGTCAGTAATACTGTAGGCATTTTATAGCATGTTTATTTCTACTTAAATGTTGAAAAATAACTATTTATTTTAAAACTCTCTCATAATGCTAGAAAAGTTAATATGTGATCATTGTTAAACTAAGCATGCATTATTATTTATTATTTCTTTTTTCTTACATGGTTAATGCTAAATACACCATTCTTTTTACTTTATTTTCCTAGTAAAAATCCTTTAAGCATTGAAAATAATAGTTATATGAAATTTGAGTTATAGTTTGGAAAAATAAATAATTGTGAATTGCTAAATGAAAAACCATTAATTTTCGAAAAATTAAAATTTATAGGCAATTGGTTAAAATTTAGGATGTGTTTGATTTTTATTTTCAAAATGCAACTAAACAAGAATATTTAGATCAGCTGGTGTGAAATTGAAGGAAACCTTGAATAAGATGAAAATATACGAAAACAGTGCTACGAGTGACTTGGGGTTACAATGATGATGCCTAATGATAGCAAGAATCTTAAAACTTATCCACAGTCTCAAAGGAAAAAAAAATGCTAAAAAGTCTTGATGGGGTAGTGTGATTTGAGTCAGTGTAGACAATATGGCTGCACAAAAGTAAGATTATCTTCAAAGGCGACACTGCTAATGCCAAGTACATGTTGGACCTAATTAAATTTAGATCTTGGTAGTGGTTAAATGTAAAAGTGAAGTGCTTTTTTCTTTTTCTTGTATGAATGGTCATTGAATCGAAGCCTATGCTTTGTTTAGATCTTTAAAATGACTGTATTTTGTATAAGGGTTAGTACCCCATGTACCCCATGTAACCCTGTCTATTACATGATTATTTTGCTGATAAGAAAAAGGAAAAAGATGAGAAAACATCTCCCAACTATTTTTTAGTTTTTGGTTTTTAAAACACTCATTTTGAAAATAATTTTCAAAAACTTAAAAGATTTTGAACGAAAATTGATTGCTGAGTAGTGTAAAATTATTCTATAACCAAAAAGTGAGAAGAGAATCAACATACCCTTACTCAAAAATAGGTATTATATATTTTTCCTTTTAGTTAATTAAAACAAAGGCCTACCATTGAGCATGTTAGGCGCAAGGTAGATTAAAGTAAAGCAAACTCATGATGATGTACAATTCCTAAAAGAATTTAGTGTTTCTTTAACTAATACTTCCAATGTATTTGATTTTTTTTAATGTAGTATATTTGTTAAAAGAATTTAAAATGCTTGTTTGAATGTTAAACAAATGAATTATAAAATTGGATATTTCTATTGAGAATTCTTCTTTTGGTATAAAAATTACTATTATTTTTGAACTAATAACAGTGGATTTGAAGCTCCATCTTTAGAAGGTGATATTTGAAAATCCTTTGTTAATATCTCCTCACTTTCATACATAGATAAATTGCAACTCTTGTCATTAGAAATTGCAGTAGTTTGAGTGCAGTTTTTAGACCATTAGGAAGGTGAAAAGTATGTTGCTCCCATATTGGAACTTTTTTTTTATACAAGACCCACATTGAAAATTAATAGCAATTGCAGTAGGTTAAAACGTCGTTCACGTCACGTGTGAATGAAGAGCCTTGTAATGCACCTATATGGTGCCGTATTTTCTTGTGTACGATTTCATGCATAGAATAAAGTCGATGATTAAGAGGTTTGGTTTAGTAAGCATGCATGTTGGGTGTGGTGGAAATATTCCGATTGAGTTAGCTTACAATGGCATCGGTGGTAGTGAGCAAAAAAGGAAGTGACAGAAGGGCACCGTTTCAGGTTGTTAAAAGGCATTGCATGTGCCATGTGGAAAAATGGACACCATTATATCTCAACTTTCAAATCTAATCTAAGCTCTTTGGACTTGGTGTATCAATAACAATGTCAGATGACTTTTAAAATTAATTTAAGATATTATCTTAGATTTTTTTAGAACCTAATAAGTTTAGATTTAATTTCATCTCAAAAAGTTAACTCAATAACTGAAAATTATTACTCGCTTATATATTATAACTTATTTTATTTTCAGCTAAGATTTGGATTTTTCCCTATAGTGATGCTTGTCTAGGTTTCTCTTTTGAACTTCAAATTTAAGCTTCAAATTTTGTCACGATTAGCATGATAATACTCAAAATTGTCCTGACTAAATTCTCCTCAACAATAAATTTTTATAAATGAGAGAAATTGAAATGCGTCAATTCAATAGCTTTGCATTTCAAATTTCGTGAAAATTTGAAATTACCCATCCCAACACGCTCAGAGATTTGATTGTTTTAATATGAAAAATATCAAGTTATTATACGGATGAACTACTTGACCATCCCAAAGGTTGAGAGGGATGTGGATTTCTGTTAGTATGCATTATGGGTCGATAAACAGAAATTAATCTATTTTAAGATAAAGAGATTATTAATGTGAAGGGAGTACATATCCTCTTTGGACTTAAAGTCTCGTCAATATACTTAAGGAACTTATTTGTGAACACTTAAATTTATCTAAATATTTTATAATTATTTTTTAAAGAAAACAGTAATTATTTTTATTTTAATTAATCGTAAATCAGTTCTCAAGCCTGATAAAGAAAATGGAAACTACGGGGATGTATTAGATTATGATTTTAAAAGATTTTGTAAGAATGTAATAACTTTTAATTTTTTTAAAAGACTTTTATAATTAAAATTTTGTAATTTACATTTTAATGAATTTATAACGTATGAATTTATAAGATTTAAAAAAAAATTTATGGATTTATAGGATTTTAAAGAATTTTGTGATTTTCTAGAAAAAATTAAAACCGACATAATTTTTTTTTATCATTTAAAGATAAATATTCATTTTCGTCCCTGAATGTGTAGAACGCTGACAAATTCGTCTCAGAAAGATGAAAAATCAAACTTTAGTCTCTGAAAGTGAAAAAAGTACGATAAATCTATCTATCCGTTAAAAGTTTCATCCGTTAGTATTAATGAAAGAGCCTACATAACATATTCAAGGACGAATTTGTTATTGCTCTACACATTCATGAGCGAAAATGGTTATTTACCCAAAATATAATTTAATCTCCATCTTTCCCCCTTTTTAATCATTGCAAGCATAACATTATAATAAACAATTAAAAAACAGGAAAGTAAGCATCAGTTAAAACAAACATAATAATAAACATAATATTGATTAATAAGCATAATTTATCTATTACTTTGAAATTTCTAATGTAAGAGTACCTTACCCAAAATATGAGACTCAAACAAAAATACACCGTCATTAAGTTAATCCTTACAAAAAAAAATGAGACACAACTTGATCTTGTCACTACCTAATGTTGTCACAATAGAAATTTCAGAGTAACAGACAGATTATGCTTATTAATCAATATTATGTTTATTATTATGTTTGTTTTAACTCATTTTTGTTTTCCTATTTTTTTAAGTGCTTAGCGTAATGTTATACTTGCAACAATTAAAAAAGAGGGAAAGATAAAGATTAAATTATATTTTGGGTAAATAGTCATTTTCGTCGCTGAATGTATAAAGCACTGACAAATTCATCCCTGAATGTGCCACATAAGCTCTTTCATTAATGATAATGGACAGAAGTTAACGGATGGATGAATTTATCACACTTTTTCACTTTCGGGGACTACAATTTGAATTTCCATCTTCCAAAGATGAATTTGCCAGCGCTCTACACATTCAAGGGTGAAAATGACTATTTATCCATTATTTAATAGCAAATTGATTATAACTCCATATCCTTCTCCTATATAGTGTTTCTCCATGCCATAATTTATAGAACAATGTCTTTACAACAATCATAAGTACATTTATAGAATCCTAATCTCTTTTTTTATCGGAAAAAAAACTACATTGTACCATTATGGATCACAAAAGCATCTAGCCCTTTTTTTTGGGTATGCAAATAAATTTTAATGAGTAAGGTACAAAAAGTACCATGAAAAACAAGCAAGCAACAACAAGCATACATTGTTGCCACCACACTACAGACTAAACAACAATAAACATAATCTACTGTAATGGCATAACATGCCAACAAAAGAAGAAAAAACAACCATCAAAATCTATCCACATGATAAAGGAAGGGAGAGGGCTATGTTGCTGGTGCTTTTGTGATGGAATCTCGTGCTCTCATATTGGTCAATGGAGTGTTATGTTAACTTTTGGTTTAGGGAAAGAAAGAAAGGAAAAAAGTCTCAGAGAATCTCAAGGGTTTTAGTGAGATTGTCTGATGGGTATTTTCTACTAAAAAGTCTCAAAATCTATCAAAATCCATTCTAAAACGAAATCCAATAAATTTTGTATACTTTTGAATACAAGACTTTTTATAATTTTTTAAAAAAAATGTTAATTGAATACCAATGAATTATAATGAATTCCTTAAAAAATCCTTATAATCTTTATTGAATACCAAATAAACATCAAATTTATCGAATTTTCATATGTATTTTGTCATGTTTATTTGGCATTTTACTTAACTTTAGGTCTTGTTTTGTATCAAATTAGTTTTAAATTCAATTTTTACTTTTTCTTAGGTAGAATTTTATGTTTTAGTTATTTTTAATGATTTTTTTTTATAGTTTTTCAATAAAAACAAGTCATTCTGGTAGGAGCTCACTCAAGCGCCCAGAAGCTCGCTCAAGCGTCAGCAAACAGAGAACAAAAGTCAAAATTCAAGTTGGCTCGCTTAAGCGAGCAATCTCCTGTTTAAGCACTATAGTTATTGAGGCCCAATATCAATAGAAAGTTCTAGAAGGAGATATTGTGAAAATTGAAGATAAAAACTAGGAAAATCAAGAGCAAGATATTTTTCAGGGATAAATCAGCTGAAGAAGAAGATAATTACTTGAATTAATTAGAGATATTATTTATTTGTAATTTCTTGCGATTATCTCCTTAATTAAACCTAGTTACAATTCTATAAATAGGAGGCTAAACATTCATTGTAACAATGGTAGAAGTCCCAACCAATTCTTAGAATAATATTTTAGACTTCCACCTACTAGATGTCTCCGTTATTCCATTAGACACTCTAGGTTCCATTGTATTATTTTTATGAGTGTAATTCCTTCTACCTAGGAGAGGAAATGATGAACCTTGTTTCGCTTTAATTCTATCATCTCAATACTTCATCTTGAGTTCCTTATTTGTTTCCATACTTAAAGCTTTTATTTGATTGACCATCTTATATATGAATTCAAGAATTGACTTATGCTTTGATGAGCTTTGTGGAAACCCGAACATGAATCAAGTACTTAATTGATATTATCTCTAGGGATAGAATAATATTGGTTAAGCCTCATTAATTCTCGATCATTAATGTTGATTGCTTATGTTGGTATGTTAAAGGGGTTGGATATTAGGCAAGTAGTTTAGAATCTGCAACCATGCGAGAGCTGGGGTAAAATACATTAGTGAATTGGGGATGAGCAAGAGAGATGAGAAAAGAATTGTGAAGTTACAGTGAATCGAGCGAATTCCAAGTCCAAATCTAGACATTCATTCATCAAGATCGACGTCACCATCCAAGTCTAATATTTTTATCTGCTTAATTATTTTATTATCATTTAATTTTTATTGCAATTTTTTATGTTATTTATTTCATGACAATCAGAAAACAAAAATACAAAAACATAGTTCTTAGTTAAATAATTACATGAAATCCATCCTTTATTCCATTGGAAGATGACCTAGATGATAATTTAGTTGCTACATCATAATTAGGTTATAGTTGGCTTATAAGTTGAATCTAATGTGAAATAAAATCCTAAAAATACCAGAAGACTTATTTCTATCATTTAAAAGTATTGATCAAATATCACAAGACTTTTTTTTTTGTAAACATCATTTAAAATCTTTTAAAATCCTAATTGAATACACCCCCCTAAACCATTGCATAGAAGCCCATGATCCAAATTCTTCTTTAACAACCCAAAAATCTAACGTAGATGCTATTTTTCACTTTCCCTTTTCTTTTTCCCAAAAAATTATCCTTGTAAACATGCACTCCTTCTAATCTTTTTCACATTTCCATTGTTCAATAAAAAAATACACTATCCTTATATGCATATTTCTAATTGCATCATAACCCCAATGCTTATTCATCTAAAACAATTGTTAGTCGTCGAAGCCT
Organism: Glycine max; assembly: GCF_000004515.6. Classification (NCBI taxonomy): domain Eukaryota; kingdom Viridiplantae; phylum Streptophyta; class Magnoliopsida; order Fabales; family Fabaceae; genus Glycine; species Glycine max. The sequence goes on from NC_038255.2 coordinate 37,430,983, forward strand.
TTAAGCCCTCGAGGTAGTGGAGGACATTTGTAAAGACAATCATAAAGGAAATAAATATCCTTTACATATGTTTTAACCTTCTTCAAATTTCTAAAAATTATAACATAAGATAACATTTTGATGGGAGACATTGTTCATGAAGTCCAATCATAATTTAAAAGACACACAATGACATAATTCTTTCACTTATAAAAACAATTAAGTAATTAAATGATGCAAATGAGTTACGTACGGTGGGAAAGAATAAGGATGGGGAGGACAAAAGGAAGGCCTTATACGTTGAAAGGGGAAATAAACCATATTCAGAGGTAGCATAGGGAAGGAGCACAAAACCCACTTTGGCATGGAAAGCAAAAGCAGGGGAAGATAAAACTAAACCTAGGGATGATTTGAAGGGTGTTGACATTATTGCTAAGCCAAACAACTTGGAATGGCTTCAGAAGTGCTAGGTTGGTACTTTAAAGGATGTTATTTTGGTTAACAAAATCTAGGGAGAGTGTTTTATTGACAGTCTAGGGGAGATAAGGCTAAAATACCTAGGAGATGACCTTCTATTGATAGAAGGGATTAACGATAACACGTTGAAGGAAAGTGATAAGTTAAAAGGTGAAGGCTTATGGTCCCTTTTTTAATCCCTGGAAAAATGGAATCCCACCATAGTTTCAAACAACTGACTAACATGTTTAAGATGCTTAACATTACCCCTTACTACTTGGACCCAAGAATACTCATCGATGATCATTAATACTTCAGCGTCCATCATTACAATTGCAGAGGAAACAAAACTTATGACGAACTTAACTTTCACAAGGATCTTAGTCAAAAGTTCAACCCCACAACCAATCATTCAAAATAAGATAATCAGGGTGGATGGAATAATCTATCTAATGTGGGTCGGTAAGGAGACGTTCTCTTGGTAGAAGAAGTGCAAATGTATAGGATGAAAGCATCAATCCTCAAACATGGAAGACAACTCCATAGCTAGCGATATAGGGATGAACATACATTTATCTCATGGCGATGATGACATCAAAGAGGCAATGACAGAGTTTGGTTGCGAACGCGACAATGGGGAACGATGGGAGGAGGTAAGAGGAAATATCCATTGGGAAGAAGAAGATACAGTCCAAGGAACAATAGTCAATAGGGAACCCACCCTAAGCTTCTCTTTCGAGGAGAGCTACCATAGGGTTGTCAGCAAACAACCATTGGGACAACCAAAAGAAGATTTTTGAAGAACGGAGGGGCATAAGGCATATCTGGGGTTCAGTTTAGAGCACTAAAATGACAATCAAAGCATGGATGCACCAAATAAAGACTTCAAAGGTGACATGGATTTGGTAAGTCATTAAGAAATGACAGGCCTCTTTGATAAAACTGAGGAGTAGGATGTGAGAAAAAGGGATGAGAATTTCTACAAAGGAGTCAACAGGACTGGAGGAAAAAACGTGGATATATGGGACATGTGTGGGCTATTGGACTATGATAGTGGAGCCTAAACCTATATGCTTTCGGAGTTTGAATAAGTTGGGTCTAGTAGGGGGGATATTAACACAAACCATGGTTGTCAAATAAATGAGGGGGTGCAAATATCAACTTACGTCACAAAAGTGGGCCTATGGAAGGACAAAATGAAAAAGTAGATGGGCTGAGTAAAGAAAGCACAAGGTCAAATGAAGATGGGGTTTCTAACACTAAGGAGCACAAAGAAAACATGATAATGGAACTTGTCACACAAGCTATTATGACGGAGGATCCCATAGAATTGTAGGATGAAGAAGTTGTAGAAGACACTTCGATAGTAATGCAAATCCTACGAAACCATTAACACCTATGCCCATTAACAACAATTGCGATATGCAAACACTACTCTATAGAAGCATGGTCAGACTTCGAGATGCCAAGGCAACAACTAGGATCATATGGAATAATGGTGTTAGAATGGGAATGAATGCAAGGAGTAATAAAGGGATCATTATTGGAAAATTGGAGCACATGGAGGTTAGAGATGAGAAAAAAACACATGAGATAGCAAGGAGATTTGAGGAAGGAAATGATGGGGTTATATAATAATAGTTATATACTTTAATGTGAGGGGCTTAGGGGGTGGCACTAAATGAAAGCTCATTAAAAATATCATAGTAAAGGAGGAAGTTCAGGTAGTATGTTTACAAGACACAAAAAAAGAAAAGGGTGACCAAATATTTGTGCCAAACAATATAGGGAGATCATGAGGTAGAGTGGTGATAACTGTAGAAGTAAGCTTCATGATGATGAATCAAGTTGATTCAAGTAGTTTTAATGATGACAAAGATGATGACAAAAAGCTCAAGAGAATGATTTCAAGATTGAATCAACAAGTTCAAGATCAAGATTAATTTCAAGTTTCATGAAAAGAAATCAAGAAGATTCAAGATTCAAGAGAAGTTAGATTTCAAGATTCAAGAAAAGATGAATTTAAGATTCAAGAGAAGAAATCAAGAAGACTTCACAAGGGAAGTATTGAAAACATTTTTCAAAAAACAAACATAGCACAATTTTGTTTTTCAAAAGAGTTTTTCTCAAAATTTTCTATGTTACCAGAGTTTTTACTCTCTGATAATCGATTACCAGTTTCTTGTAATCGATTACCAGTGGCAAAGTTTGATTTCAAAAGCTTTTAACTGAATTTGCAACGTTCCAATTGATTTTTAAATGGTGTAATTGATTACAATATATTGGTAATCGATTACCAGTGTATCTGAACGTTGAAATTCAAATTCAATTGTGAAGAGTCACATTTTTTCATAAAATGCTTTGTGTAATCGATTACATGATTTTGGTAATCGATTACCAGTGACAAATTTTGAATAAAAATCAAGAGATGTAACTCTTCCAATTGTTTTCAGGTTTTTCTCAAGGTTATAACTCTTCCAATGGTTTTTCTTGATCAGACATGAAGAGTCTATAAAAGCAAGACCTTGACTTGCATTTCAATAACTTTTCATATATTCTTTTACAACCTTTGAATCTCTTTGAACATCTTTTTGAACTTCTTCTTCTTTTGCCAAAATCTTTTTGAGTTTTCTGGTTTCTAAACCTTGTTCTTTCACAAAAAACAAAAGTGTGATATATCTTTTCATTCTCTTCTCCCTTTGCCAAAAAGAATTCGCCAAGGACTAACCGCTTGAATTCTTTTTGTGTCTCTCTTCTCTCTTTTCCAAAAGAACGAAGGACTAACCGCCTGAATTCTTTTGTGTCTCTCTTCTGCCTTTTCAAAGAATTCAAAACGACACAATCTGAGAATTCTTTTGATTCTTCCCTTTCCCTTAAACAAAAGATTTCAAAGGACTAACCGCCTGAGATATCTTTTGTTTCCCCTTCACAAAGTTTCAAAGGACTAACCACCTGAGAACTTTGTCTTAACACATTGGAGGGTACATCCTTTGTGGTACAAGTAGAGGATACATCTACTTGGGTTGTTGTAACTGAGAACAAGAGAGGGTACATCTCTTGTGGATCAGTTTAAGTGGAGGGTACATCCACTTGGTTGTTCAAAGATAATAAGGAAGGGTACATCCCTTGTGGATCTTTGCTTGTAAAGGTTTATACAAGGTTGAAAAGAAATCTCAAGGACCGCAGGTCGCTTGGGGATTGGATGTAGGCACGGGTTGTTGCCGAACCAGTATAAAACTCTCGTGTTTGTCTTCTTCTTCCCTACACTCTTTAATTTCCGCTGTGCACTTTAATTATCGCTTTTACTTTTGGTTAAGTTCTTATTTCTGTTCTTTACTTTCTTAACATTATAGTAAAAGCCTAATTGAATCTAGTAACATTAAGAATGATAGATTTTTAATTAGTAAAGGTTCATTAATAATTAATTCAATTCCCCCTTCTTAATTATTTCGAGACCATTTGATCCAACAATAACTGCTATTTATAGGTATATTTTGGGATTAAATTATATAGGGATTGGTAATTTTCCTCTCCTATTTCTTCCTTTTTGTGAAAATAATTGTTATTTTAACATTATTTAAGTTTTTGTGCAGAAAATATTAAAATTTGATGAATTTGTGATGTTTAGTGAGTAAAGTAAAGCTTAAAAGAGCAAATTGGAAATTTGAAGAACACGATTAGCGCGTCCCATGCACTCAACGTGAGGCTCAGGCTTAGTGGGAACGAACAACACGCTTAGCGCCAGCAGGATAATTGAATAAAGCATAGCTAATTGAGGAAAGAAAGCTAATTCAAGAAAGAGTCGCGCTTAGCGCGAGGATTACCGACATACCCACTAAGCGCGACAAGTGCCCTCAGTGCAAAGGTTGCATGAAAACTAAGTTGATCTCCACATATAAAAGAAGGAGAGAGAAGAAGGAAAAAACACACAGAAAATTCAAGAGAATACAATTCCTTATAGAAGGGAAAGGCTAAAAGAAGGAGAAACAATTGTTAGGAGCTATTCCTTCCCTCCATCCCTTTCTTATCTATTCCCCCTTTACTAAATATTCCCCTCTTGTAATTGGAAAACTTCCTATGATAATGAGAGACTAAACTTCTTTTGTTGGGAACTTGGCAGTCAACTACTTTTGATATAATTTTTCTTCCTATCTATTTAATAATATTACTTTTCCATTATTCTTTCTTGTGCTTAACATTATTGCTTATGGCTTGATCATCCATTTGCATGGTAAGTTTTAGGGGTAGCATTGGAAAACATTATTTTCTAATAGAACTGGGAAAGAATATTCAAATAAAGTCATCACTAGGAATAACTTGATTTTTTTTAGTCTGTTATACATCTCTACTCTTAATGAAATTCAACTATTTTCTCTTTGCAAAGGGATTTGGGAGAAAACATAAATAAATTAAGCCTTTTCACTTAAGGGATCTTGGTTAGAGTATATTAGTAGATGCAAGTATACATTGGAATAATTATAAATAGAGAAAAATCATTAATGTTACATCAAGAGTAGCTCTGGTAGACTAAGTTCTTAACATTCTCATTTTCTGAATTTAACTTTTATAATAATATTGACTTTTCTCATCTTTTTTTGTTTTTAATTAATTAATTTAAATTCATGTTTAATTTATTTCCTTGTTTCTTTTAATTTAATTCTTTAGCAATTTAATTTACTATTTTTCTACAACCTTTTCCAAATCCTTTTCTTAATTAAATATTCATCTACCTATGTACAAAGAAAGTCCATGTGAATTCGACACTCAGACTTTCGTTTTAACTTTACTACTTGGGATGAATTGGTGCACTTGACAACCGTTCAACAAGTGGAACATGCCTTTGGAGTAAGGAATTTTTTTATTTAACTAATTCGATCTAGGGAGATGACTATATAGTTTTAGAGGGTATATGGAAACTAGGCAGACATTTGGTAACTTTTGCTAACATATATTCTCCTTGTGATATGGTGTCAAAGAGAAGGTTGTGGGAGACTTTAAAAGAAATTAAGGCTGCTAATAGAGGGACCATTTGGTGTATTATGGGTGATTTCAATTGTATGAGAAGGGTGCGTGAAAGACAAGGGGAAGGAGTGGTTGATTATGGAGATTGTGAAAGAAGGGAACAAAGAAAGGTGCGCTGAAGAGGTTGAATTGTGAACACTTTGGCAATATTCAAAGAAACATAGCCATGGTGGAACAAAGATTAAATGCTTTGGATTTAAAGGAAGAGGTTGGGGGATTAATCGAGGAGGGAAAGGATTCTAAGAAGTGCTTGCAAGAGGAATTTTGGAGGCTAGTAATGTACAACAAATCATTACTTAGACAAAAGACAAGATCAAAATGGTTAAGAGGCCTTAATGTCAACGAATCTTGGGTCGAAGAGCCTATTGAGGTCAAGGAGGAAGTGTGAAAATTTTTCAAAAATAAATTTTGTGATGATCATTGGGAGAGGCCCTGCCTTGATGAAGAATCCTTTGATAACATACCCATGGTGGATAATACTATATTGATTGCAAAATTTGAGGAAATAGAGGTTAAGGAGGCTATTTGAGCTTATGGAAGTTCAAAAGCATTGGGACCCAATGGTATGGATTTCAAGTTCTTAAAAGAGTTTTGGCATGTGATGAAAGGGGATATTATGACTTTCATGGACAACTTCCATAGGTTTGACATCTTAAATAAAGGTGCTAAGGCTTCTTTCATCACCGTTACCTCTAAATGTAATGATCCACAAGGTCTAGGTGATTTTAGACCAATTTCTTTGGTAAGGTGCATGTATAAAGTGATAACAAAACTCTTGGCCTCAAGATTACAAAAGGCTTTGCACAAAGTCATTGATCAACGACAAAGTGCTTTCTTGAGTGGGAGAAATATTTTGCATAGTGTGCTTATTGCTAACGAAGTGATGGATAAGGCTAGGAGGAAGAATAGAAATTGCACGACCTTCAAAGTAGACTTTGAAAAAGTGTATGATTTAGTGTGTTGGGATTTTTTGTTATATGTGATGGGTCAATTAGGCTTTGATGCACAATGGATCAAGTGGATTCATGGTTGCTTGATTTCTAGTTCGGTTTCTATCCTTGTAAATGGAAGCCCAACTAAGGAATTTATGTTGGAAAGATGGCTTAGACAAGGGGACCCATTGACACCGTTTTTATTCCTTATTGTTGTGGAGGGATTGAGTGGCTTGATGAGGGAGACAACTTTAAGGAACATGTTCTTGGGGTATAAGGTGGGTGCTAGTGATGTTGAAGTGAATCTCTTGCAATACACGGTTTGGAGATATGAACCTAAATAATGTGATGGTGGTCAAAAGCATATTGAGATACTTTGAATTAGCATTCGACTTAAAGGTTAATTTCTTCAAAAGTAGATATGGAGGTTTGGGGTTGTGGAAGAAGGAAACATTGAGAGATTTGCAAGGGTATTGAATTGTAGAATTATATTCTTCCCATTCATTTACTTGGGCATGCCAATTGGTGCCAGTTTTGGAAAGAAAGAGACATGGGATCCCATCATTGCAAAATTTTCCAAAAACTCAACTCGTGGAAGCACAAGCATGTATCATTTTGATACATACCTCTCTTCCTATCTTTTTCCTCTCATTCTTTAAAATTCCAAAAGGAGTGATTTTGAAATTAACTAACTTTCAAAAGTTATTCTTGTGAGGGCGTGAGGATGGGAGAGAGAAGATTTCTTAGGTAAGTTGGGATAATATTTGTAAGCCAAAAGACCACAGAGAGTTGGGGATTAAAGACCTAGGCTTCTTCAATGTTGCACCTTTGGCCAAATGGAGATGGAACATCTTCCATCAAAGTGGGGCTCTTTGGGTGCGGATTTTAGAAGCAAAATACAATGGGTTCAAGGGACTTGTGGATGGAGTGGAAAAAATGAGTAATTCTATTTGGTGGAGAGATTTAAAGATTATTTGTGGTGATGAGCAAGAAACATGGTTTGATAACTTAGTTGAGTGGTCTATTGATGACGGGTCATCAATTAGATTTTGGGATGATAGGTGGGGTGGAGGGGAATGTTTGGAAAATATTTTTGCTAGAATCTACCTAAATTCGGAGCAAAAGGGTGAAACCATAAATAATATGGGTAGATTGGTAGATGGTGTGTAGGAGTGAGAATTTAGTTGGAGAAGGGAATGGTTTGAGTGGGAAAGGAACGATGTTGAGGAATTTTACAAATTGCTGGAAAATATAAATACTAAAGGCTATGGCAAGGATTTTTCGATTTGGAATATGGATCCTTCAAACAACTTCACAGTACGATCAACTTATTTGGCTTTGTTCAACCTGCGGGGTAGAAGCCAATTGGAGGATACATTTAAATTACCGTGGAGCATCAAAATTCCCGGAAAGGTTACTTTTTTGGTTTGGAGGATGTTATATGATAGGCTACCAACAAAAACCAACCTTAAAAGGAGAAACATCCAAACAACAACTAATGATACATTATGTGTATGTTTGGTTCCGCGTTACCATCCACCGAACATGCGTTCATCTCGGTCAAACGTGGGTTATGTTGTTGAACGAGATGTTTAGGTAATTCAGTTTACATGATTTTGCTTAAAATACGCGTGTCTCATTTGACGCTACTCCGAATAGATTATGGATCCAATAAAATCTATTTTCAGTGGATATTTTTTATGGTTTCCAATTTTATTCCTCTTCCACCTACCCATTCTCCACTGCGTGCGTCTCATGGAAAGGAGAAGTAGAACATAAATGCACTCACACATGTAATAGAAAAAGTATGAATAACGAGCTTCAGATTTCAAAATCAAAACTCAAAAAGTTGTGGGAGGGAAGCTCGTAAGGATAAAACTACTATCTCACTTTTTTTTTAAAAAAATTGTAGTAAAAATACTTTTATAGAAATTAGTTTTAGTATGTTTTAATATATCACAAATTACTTCTCATAATCTATAGTAGTTTTCATAATCCAACATTATTAATTTCATTGTAATTTTTAAAAACCTAGTTTTTAAAATAATAATAATAATAATAACCTATATATCAATATCAATAATAATCTTTAGGAGATGCATTTTATTTCACAAGCTAGTATTTTAATTATTAATTTTATCATAAAAAACGGTTATAAACCTACCTATTTATTTTAAATTAATAATCAACATATCAATATAATAATAAATAATAAATAAGAATATACAACATAAAAACAAATAACTAAAACTCATTTTAGTAATTACATACTTAAAGTATCTAAACAATATTTTCTTAAAAAATCAACTTTTTGATATTTGTTATTCAAACAAAAATCATGTTATCTTATAATTAATTTTGACCATAATCAATTCTCTAACATCAATTTCATTCAAAATGAATTTTATCACCATCAATCAAAACATGTACTATTTACTTTTTCTCGTGTATGCGAGGAGTCTCAAGGCCACTTGTTCTTATCATGCCGCAAGATATACAGTATATGGATGAAATGTTACAATTTGTTTGGTCTATGTACTGTTTTGCCCATGTCAGTGAAGGAAGCTCTTAGGCAACATTCGTTTGATTTCGCTTGGAAGGAAAAGTAAGCCTTGGTGGCCTATCTGGTGGTGTGCGCTGGTTAATTTGGTTTATATGGCATCAAAGGAATGCTATTCTTTTTCAACATAAACATTTTGATACAGAGGAGATTTTCCATAAAGTTTGGTTCTTCGTTTGGACTTGGATAAAGGCGGATGAAGGTGACAATGTTGTGTTTTCCGAGTTGAATAAGTTGAATTGAAATCCCAAATGCCTTAATGTTGTATTGGATGCAGTAATGGCAAGGGGGTGATGAGATACGTGATAAAAGTGATCCACCGTATAAAAACAATCCAAAGTGAGGGAATCTGCTCCCAAAATCATTCTTCAGCACTCTATGGAAGATATAGATTCTTCAATTTATATGTTACTACATTGTTGGACACATTCTTCAATCCGCTCCCAGTTAGTCCAAAGTTTTCTTGGATTCCACATTGTTTGACACGAAAAGAGTTCCATTATTCTTATTTCTTACGAGCTACAAGATCTCGTGTCACCACTGTCATATTTACCCCCATAGATCGCATTGAATAATAATGTTCATATACTCAGTAGAAGATTATTACAATAATAATAACAAGTAGTGAAAACTGAAAATTAAGCAAAAGTAACATGTTTGATAAAATCTACAAATTATCCCCCACCAAACCAGAGCAAATTTGAGCACCTAGCTAGAGGACAGGCAAAGGCATTGACCGGTCAAAGCTCCCCCGAATCTCCCTCTCCCTTCTTCTTCTTCCAAGCTTGTTTTTCTTTTCCTTCTTCATCTCCCCAAGCACAGATTGTTGTTCTCCTTCCGCCACGTGTCCCGCAGCAGCACCAAGCAGCCTCGCAATCCCACCATACCCCAACGCCTCCGCGATCTGCAAAGCCGTCACACCCTTATTCGTCCTGGCCTCCACATCCACACCCCTCTTCACCAGCACCTCCGCCACGTCAGCATGCCCCGCCTCCACCGCGCAATGCAGCGCCGTATACCCATCCTCATCCCTCGCCTCCACATCAATCCCTCTCTCCAGCAACGCCCTCACCGCCTCCACGCGCCCCTTAAAACACGCCCTGTGCAACGCCGTCCACCCGTGCTGGTCCCTCCCGTCCACCACCGCTCCCCCCTCTATCAGCCTCTGGATGCTCCTCACCTCCCCCTTCCTCGCCGCCACGCACAACCCATCCCCCAGCCGCAGCGCGTCGAACACGCGCGCGTGCCCCTTCTCCGCCGCAACATCATACGCAGTCTTACCGTTAAAGTTCCTCACGTCCTTGTTAGCACCCTTGTTCAACAACAGCTTCACCATGCTCTCGTCTCCCACCCCTGCCGCCACGTGCAGACACGTGTCTCCGTCTCGTGAATCTCTAATATCAGTTCTCGCGTTGTTCGCTAGTAACAGCCTCGCGCAGTCTCTTGAACCTTCTCTAACCGCAAGGTGCAACGCGGTGTAACCGTCTTTAGTCAACGAGTCAACGCTAGCCCCTTTCAGCAACAGTAACCGTAAAACCTCCCTGCGTCCTTCTCTTGCTGATAAATGAATCGCTCCTAAAGATGAAGATTCCGTTCTCTCTGTGTTTGCCTTGTGAGCTAAGAGAAGCTCAACGATTAGTTCTTCTCCGGAGGCACACGCTGATTCCAGCGGAGTCTCGCCGGTGCGGTTTTTTGATTCCACGTCGGCGTTGAACTCCAGGAGGAGCTGCACTATGTCGGGTCTGCTTTTGGAGATCGCCACGTGGAGGAGCGTGTCTCCGTTTTGGTCAACGGAGTCAACGGCTTTCCACGTGTGTTCACTGTGTTCCAGCACTTCTCTGATTTCGTCGATGGACCCGTTGTGGACTAACTGGGCAAGGATCAACGAGCCCACGAAGATGATCTTGATGCCGCTGTCGATGAACACTTGTTTCTTCTTCGCGGTGAACCAATCAGAGGGTACAGATTCGAACATGGAGGAGGGTTCTTTCACGGTGGCACCGGGAACAACGACGCTGTGGAGGAGGAAAGAGTCTTCGGAGTGTGGAAAAGAGTGTGGGAGGGTGGAGCCCAGTGGAAGATTGTAGAGGATTTCTATGGTTACTGTGGATAAGGGAGATATGATACCAGATTGTGGCTTCAACGTGTAACGCGTTTTGATCAACGATTGAAGCCTGAAAGCCACGGGCATGGTGTACATCACGTTGCGTAGGGTTATTTGGCCGTGGCATTTTTGGCCTGGCTCGATTCTTATAGGGACCGTGTTTGTTGGGTCTACTTTTATCAGCCTGTCCATGCTATAGTTGAGTTATTACTATGTACCGTTGGAAATGACACTGGAGATCACAAACAATTGCTTTTCGAGACGTGTTTTGAAACTATCTCATGCAACTTCATTAGGATACAACAGAATGAAACTTCTCAAACGTGCTGAGGCTGCAGAATTGGAAGCCAGAAACTCGGAACCCAGGAATAGAGAAAGAAAATAAAAAGGAGAAGAGGGGGAGTGTTTTTGGTGTGTGTAAAACAGTCTTGTTTCTCAATTCTGAGTTTAGGGTTTTGAAGAGAAAGGGAAAGCCATGAAAGGATATGTGGCTGAATGGCTGTGTGCTTTTAAATTTTAAGGAAAGGGGTAATATGAGAGAAACTTGGAAAGGGTGTGTGTGTATGTGTGAGGGGCCGGCTTAGTTTATTAACAAAGCGCCAAGTGGTGCTGTAAAAAACAATGGTGACTTGTTCTATTCGGCGTCTCTACTGAAAACCTAAGTAAAGCACAGTTGTGTAGGTTAAAATGATGATAACCAATATCTGTTTTCTTTCTGCATGTCACTATCGTTGTAAAGGCCAATTTGTTGTTTAATGAGGACTTTTGGCGTTAATTAGGAATCGTGACGTTTGGTTATAGTATTATATGGATGCTTGTTGCCACAAGAATCAGTATAAAATTCTAATGCTGCTAAGATGCTTTTTTATTTTATTTTCTCTCCTTGTTGTCTATGTAATTATGTATTATGATTTATGAGAAAGTGACGTTTTAAAAACCGATTGTTTATGACAGGTAATGAGCTATCAGATATTATTTTATCTGTTACTTCGTTATTAGGTTTGGTCGTTTTGGAAAACATTCTGGGCTGATCAACAAGAAATGTAAATTTTATAGATTAAATCTGAGTGATCAAGGTAGGGGATTGGCCGCATATTCATTTACTTGGGTAAGGCGACATCATTTAAGGAGATATAAGATTAGTCTAAAAGTTTAAATTTTTGGTGATAAAAATTAACCATATTAATAGTTAGCATTTGCCCATTATAAAAAAAAGGTGACATCATTTAAGTTTTAACTATTAATTACTGTAGTGTTGCTTTCTTCTTAGGTTACCGGTTGGTTTTTGCCTTTTAATGTGATGGCTGAGCAGCCTAGAATCTGATTCCTTGTTGCTATTTGTAATCATATCCTCGCTAGCTAATTGGAATTAATTTTAAAATTTGGGTAGGTGAATAAATATTCACCCCTAAAGGTGTGTTAAGAGATCAATTTTGACATTCTGCAAATTAATTATAATACATAAAGATCAATCTCGTAAGGCAATATTAACTTCAGTATATTTCTTTTGACGTACTGTTTTGTACAGGCATGAATAGACACTTTGAGCAGTATATTATCCTACAAAATAATGTTTTTCCCCTCATTTTCTTTGAATGGTTAAGATCATTACATAATTTTTCATGTGTTTTTCAAATGTTTACGTTGATGACTCAATTTTTAACAACTTATAATTATAATGCGTGCAACAGGCAATTTAGCAAACTATATAATATGTTTTCTCAATCTCCATGGCATGTTGAAAAGTCACATTGTCTTAATAGATTATCTATTGTCTTTCCTAAAACTTTTTTGAGTTTGTATTATTGGTTGATATGATATAAAAGGTTCTCTCTCTATCACCAACACAGTCGCTCTCTATTAACTGGAAACTGCAAAATCCATTTCATTGTTGTGAGAGTGATACTAACTACTAAGCTATATGTAGCTGTTTTGATTTCATTAGTAGTACGTTCTTGTTTTGACGTATTGCTGTATGGCCTTGTGAGTTATGGTGAATGGCAACAAAACGCTAAAAGAAATAGATTATATCTTCTTGTCGAGGAAAATAGAATATTCTTGGGATGTAATAAATTGTCTTACTAACGAGCAAAACAATGCTCATAAAGGACAATTGGAAAATGGATATATCACTTATATTTCGTCCTTAAAAATATCAGCACTGTGACCTTAATTCTTGAAATTAAGAAATTTAAAACCAAAAAAAAATCTTAGAACAGTCAATCAATCACATTAGCCGTTACATACAAAGTGTAACTTAAGTGTTAATATTGACATATACTTAGAAATAAAAATGACAATTTTATTTAGTGAAATAATTGGCAGTTTTAGGAATTTATTTTATTTTTTTTAATTTTAAGGATCCATATGTAACAACGTTTAACACTTTGAACTTTGGAGCGACAAGAAAAAGTTATCTATGCTTTGAAAAATGGGTAAATCAAACAATGAATAAGTGGAAAGAAACTTGATAATATACCATGATGTTCGGATTTTATTGAATAAGTTTAATTTAAATTATGATTTCCGCAAAAGTTTAGCTCTTTTAACTTTCTTCTAAGCATGTATGTAATTAATCTTATTTTAAAAAAATCACTTATTTTATCAATTTTTCGAAATAAAATAAAATAAAAATATTATTTTTGGAATAATAGTCAAGCATATGTGTTGTTCCAAACAAATCCGACAAGAACTTAACCTTCCCATAATCAATGCTTACACAAAGTAGTTCACTCACATATCCACACTCGAAGTGTTTCAGGACAAGGAAAATTTCAGTCAACACTTCTCAATTTATAATTAAAGCATCCTATACCATAGGCTTGATAGGGAACTTCATCTCCAGAAATACATTATGAAAACACACGAGTCACAGGGTCTTTTCAAGGATTTAATGAGACCAAGGGTGAAACATGGTGGGGGATAGAAGGAAAGGACATGCAAAGGACTTTAACATTCTAATCAATCTCAATTCCTAAATAAAGTAAAATTTAGCAACACAGTTTATATCAACGGGGTACACTTCATGTTTCTTCATTCATGCATGTTTCCTTAATTTCCACATTCTAATCAATCTCAATCTCTAGCGCTTTGTCTTTTTGTTTCATTACTACTTTTAATTTTTCTTTTTTCTCCTTTTTTTTTATTTTTCTTTGAAATTTTCACAAAAACACATATCATGATAGAAAAAAATTTCTATTTTCTGGAAATTAACCTAAAGGATTACAGTTAAAACTCTATAAATTAATAATGTCGGGACCGAAGAAATTTACTAATTTAGAGAGTTATTAATTTATCGATAAATTAATAATTATTAATTTAAAGAGTTTTTAAGTAATTATATTGTACATACTAAACAAAAAGACGAATTAGTCTATGCCTCTTAGAATTACATTGCAATGAACCTTGGAACTCAATGTAAATTAGTAATTGTTGTGTTCATATGCATTGAAAATCAATAATGACTTTTGAAGTACAGTAAATATAAACAAGAGGAACAAATGTGTTCAATATATTCTTAAGCAAGTTTGACATATATAAATTACATGAATGTGTTGGAATATTCAAACCATATCTCACAAGATGGCTTCTCATCTAAAAGGTGTTGCAAAATCAACTATTTCAGATCAAATACGTAAGGAGTTGTGTGAGTACAAAAGAGATAATCATGCAAGCACACAAAAAGACTTGCAGAGATGGCTTGAGGGAAAATTTGAGTTGATAGTTAGTCAAGGAACAATATCAAACACACTTAAGCGGTCAGATGACTATCTCTCTGCTGAAATAGAAAAGGAAAGAGCAGAGATCAAAAGACACAAACCAGCAAAATATCCTGACATGGAGAAGGTTGTTTATAAGTGGTTTCTCCAGCATCAAGAACGTGTGAATATCACAGGAGAATTAATTTTGCAGAAGGCAAGAGATACAATGAAACTCGTGTACCCTCATGATGATTCAGATTTTAACTTCTCTACAGGATGGCTTGGGAAATTCAAGCACCGACATGGCATAAAGTCATTTCATCGTTTTGGCGAGAGTGGGTCTATTGATGTACAAGACATGGAGCAGAAATTGGTATCGATTCGGGAGAAAATTGATCAGTTTCCTATGAAAGATGTTTTCAATATGGATGAAACTGAGTTGTTTTATAGGCTACAAGCTGATCATTCACTGGCAACAAAACAACTTGAAAGAAGAAAACAAGATAAAGAAAGATTGACGGTAGTTATTTGTTGCAATGAAGATGGCTCTGAAAAAATCCCTCTATGGATTATTGGGAAATATGAAAAGCCTCGTTGCTTCAATAATGTCAACATGAATAGCTTGGATTGTCAGTATCGAGCTAACAAAAAAGCATGGATGACTAGTGTGCTTTTTGATGAATATGTTCGTTCATTTGACCAAATGATGCATGGTAGAAGAGTTCTACTTGTGGTGGATAATTGTCTAGCACATCCAAGAAATATTGAAGGGCTAAGAAACGTTGAGTTATTCTTCTTGCCACCCAACATGACATCAAAGATTCAACCTTGCGATGTTGGGATAATAAGAGCTTTCAAGATGCATTACCGTAGAAGGTTTTACCGCAAAATATTGGAAGGTTATGATGTGGGACAATCTGATCCAGGGAAGATAAATGTTCTTGATGCTATCAATTTGGCAATCCCAGCTTGGACGATAGATGTTCGAAAAGAAACAATAGCGAATTGCTTTCGACACTGTAAAATTCGTTCATCTAGTGACGTTGCAAGAAATTTGGATGAATTCACTTTTGATGAAGAAACTCAAGACCTCGAGACTATGATCAATCAATGTGGCTATCGTAATAAGATGGATATCGGCATTCTAATGAACTACCCAGGTGAAAATGAAGCATGTTCGAAGGTTCAGAGTTTAGAAGATATTATGGGTACTATCATTGAGAACAATGAAGAGGATGACGGCGAAGATGATACGGTGTCTTTGGAGTCTGTTACGCGAATGGAAGCACTTATGACGTCGAACACTCTTCACAACTTTATGATACAATACAAAATACAACACCTGAGATATTGGATACAATAAGAAAAGTTAGAGATGAGTTCCAAATAGACTTGAACTTTAAAGGAAAACAGACAACTATTGAATCATATTTCAATAGAGTGTAATATATTTTTTTCAGTTTCTATGAATTATTAATTTATGATTTTCTTGGGACCGAAAATTATAAAGGGATCTCACGAAAAATTATTATCTTATTATTTTATCGAATTTTTCAATTTTTTACATTGATCCAAGTTGAGACCGAACAAATTTATTATTTTAGAGAGTTTATTAATTTACCGAGTATTAATTTACAAAGTTTCTACTGTACTACTAAAGCTAAAAAAACTAAGGAAAATAAGATAAAACTCAAATATTTCATTCATTGATTATAGTAGGTAAAGATGAGTACATTTATATAGTTTTAAGAAATGTCAATCAATGGATAATAACTACCAAAGTCTAAATATCATATTATTTAAACACAAGTAAAATAAAATTATAATTTATAAATTACATATTTAACTCTAACAATCTAACCAATAAAATCCTTAAATTATTTAATTTTGTTTCTTTTGGGCCTCATTTGGCCCATCTTATCATATCACCCGAACTTGTTTCAACTTTCAATGTTGCCAAAATTTACAATTTCAAAACTCACAAAGTACCTAAAACTTGTTTCAAAGTTGTCAAAGCGTTTTCCATAAGGTACAAAGAAGCACTAGTAAATTAAATTAATGAAGGTACCAAAGAAAAATTTAAGGTACAATGGGGCAACTGATGGTCAATATAGAACACTAACTCAGGGTTTTGAAAGAAAATTTCCTAAGTGCCTTGATCATACTTGTTCATGCAGTCAGAGTTATCTAGCCTCAATAAGATTCCAAAGTAAACTCAAAAGAGTGTTGATTTGATGGTTGAGCAGAAAAGAAAACAGAAAGAGATCATAAATTTAAATTGTTCGCTAACATTTTAAAAACTAATAATTAACATTAACTACCAATAAAAAAGCGAAAAAAATTACCACGGTCTAATTAATGTAAAGAACAATAATAATTTACAAAATAATTTATAATCAAATTCATTTTTAAATATTATAATTTAATAATATAATAACTTCACAAATTTAATGATAAAATTAATTTATTATATTTTTTCATATTTGAAAACTAAATTTGATTTTTTTTTCAAGAATCAATTTGTGATCGTATGATACTTTCAAGAATCAAAATATTTATTTATCCTCCTTTATTTAATAATATTTCTTTTATTTTCATAAACACTAAATTTCATTAATCTAAACATTATTTAATTAAAGCTTTTCATTGAGTAGCAACATGTTTCAATTTTTAATACCAAAAAATGCTCTATTTTTTTTATTATCAAGAACGTATTGTTAAATTCCTTAAAACTCATGTATAAAAGAATAATGTAATTAAAAATGAAAACTTTTCCCTTAATATGCCATGTTTGTAAAATTTTATTCAACTTAAACTTATTGATTAATTTTATTTTAATGTATAATATAACTTTGTAATATAACTATATACTTGAGAACATTTGATTTATTTAAAATACTAAATATATAATAAAAATTTATAAAACTTAACAGTTAAATTATTACATTTATGTTTTTTAAAAGATATTAAATGAAGTTTTAAAAATTATTTTTAGAATGTATAAATAATCTTCTGTCGGTAACGGTGTAAGAGGTGAGAAAAAGAGGTATATTACAATTACATTTTTTAATCGATTAAAATGACGCATTGTAGAAGTCGTGGTTTTGTTGTTGTTTTTTTATATAAAAAAAATTCTTAACATTTATTAATTTATTGAATAAATTATACTGACATTTCTATTATGTTCTCATATTATACAGGGCATTTTTTATTTTTCTATTCTTACATCAACCTCTTAATTATTTTTAAAAAAAAATACATTAATAGACCTTATACATTACACCGATTTTTATTAATTATTTAAAAAGATTATATCTTGTATCTTTATAAGAGAAGTTGTTTTTAACATTAAAAAAAGTAAGAAAATTATATGCAATATGAAATCCTAAAAAAATGACAAAAAATTATATTATACATAATAAACTTATTAATTTTTATAATAATTATTTTAAAAGTTATACTAATGGGTGTGTTTATTTTTTAAGAGAAAAATAATATTTGAGGAAAAAAATTATATTTTTTTATAAGATTTACATCCTTTATATTTTACTTTAATTTTTTTTTTAAATCTCTTATTCTCATCTGTATTTCTATTCTCCAAACCAAATACATCTTAATAGTGATTTGTGTAAAATAATTTTACATCTTTATTATATGATCATAAAACTCTAAAAAAATATGTTTTTATAGAGCATGTTACAAAAATGATTGGGACCGTGATTTTGATTGCTCATAGTCTCAAATAATCCTTGTTGGAATCTTAGGATGATCTCTCACATGTGACTAGGGGTAGATACAGGTTAGATCGGACTTGATCAAGTCTAGTTTAGTGTTGTCCTGAATTAAAGATATATAGCTTAACATGACATATTTATTTGTCATCGATTTTTTTTATATTTGGTCTGAATTATTTAAAAGTATGACTTGACCTACGAGTCTATTAAAAAACTTATTTTACAATAAATATTATATATAAAGGGAATCTAATAATTATACAATGAAACTTTGAGAATTCATATAGTATTTTTTAAATTTAATATAAAGAAAGATACATACTTCCATTTTAATTTTGTGTGTGAAAGAAAACAAGTTAAAATTAATTAGAACACTCTAATATGAAATTAAAATTCACTAATCACAACGACGTAAGTAAGAATTATAAGAAAAACACTTTAAGTATTCAATGAAATATTGTAAATAAAATAAGCAAGTTAAGTAAAATATCATAAGTTTCATTCAATAATTTAGTCTTAATGTCAAATACTAAAATGAAATAAGAATCAAGACAAGTTAAATACAAAGAAGAAGATATATATATATATATATAAAACAGGTGGCAGGTCTAACCGGATTTTTTTTAGTTCGAAAAAAAAATTTAAGTCTCACCTTTATAATAGATATATTAGGCCAAAGGTTATTGATAGGCGATCTGATTCATTTTCATTCTTAAGTATGAAGATCTTTAAACCGTTGTGGCAAAAGAAGTTTAATAATCAGCAATTACACTAAAGAACTGGCCTACAAATACAACAAACCAACAAAACAATGGTTCTTTTGGGCAAAGAGTCAATGCTAGTAAAACAAAGCAAAGCTTATCCCAACAGTAAGATATTTGCTTATGGGTGCTGGTCACCTAAGTGGTTTGTTGGTTTTGAATACTCTTCAATTTTTTTTTAAGCCAAAGTTATATGGAACTTTTTATTTCGCACCAAATTAATCATCTTTTATTGGATAAGTTATTTTTTAATAAAATAATAATTTCGGTTGCAACTTCATATATAAACCAGAGATCCAACTTCAAACCTTGATTAAAAAATCAAATGTCAAGCCATTTATACCAACAACTTTTAGTAATATTATTTCTTCTCAACTGGTAGCACCCTCTGTTTACGTTATGGGTTATGGGATCTTTCATAGTTTAATAATGTTAATTTGACGCTTAAAATTATTTAAAAAAATTGTTATGTTCCCACTGATAAATTATCATTTATTTGTAGATTCAATATTGAGTGAAGTGGCAAAGGATTTGTTAATCTGGTAATTCATTTTACTTGGATGGATTATATACTCAGAAAATTACTAATCCAATCAATATACGAATCCAATCAAAATATAAAGTTGAATCTTTAAAAATAAAATAATACTAATTTAAAAATGTTCATAAAAATATAATTTCCCCCCCTAACAGCACCGTTTATAAGACACGTTATTTTTAAAGTAAAAAAATTGAACCCCAAGGACACCATTAGTTAAAAAAAAAAAAAAAAAAAAACTTTGTAAAGCTAGATCAGGCCTGTTTCAAGAATGACCCATGAGGCTACTTAAACGGCCGGCGGAAGTTCCCATAGTTCTAAAGATGTTTTTCAGTTATTGGAGGTTAAACACGAGAGACATTATTCTCACCCTCACTCTTTCTATTATCACCCTCTATTTTTTTTTTTTCTAAATTATGAATTCATCTTTTTATCCTTAGGACTTGTTTCGGTAAGTTTATCCGGAAGGACTTCTATCCGACAAAAGTAAAACAAAAATTAAAATAAATTTTTCATAAGTTTAAATTAACTTATGCATAAATTAATTTGTAAAAAAATCATTTTTTTAAAAAATTATACGAGAGAATTTTTAGAAATTAATTTATGTATAAATTAATTTTAATTTATAAAAAAAAAATTCAATTTATTATTTTTCTTATTTTCTTCTCATAGATTTTAAACTCTTCTCAACTCTTATCCCTCTCCTTATTTGCCTTCCCCACATCCCCTCTAAACACTCCCTCGCAAGTCACATACTCAATCGCATCTCGCTGAAGAAATCACTTTGTCTCGCCAAAGAAATTGCATTGTCTTGCTAAAGACACATCTATATTTAGGGTTCCTTGGGGTGAGTTGCCTTTTTGTTTTGCTAATGTAACGAACACTACTCGTTTTGTTGTGTAGGTATACACAACAGAAACAAATTTTCTTTTACATAATGATTTTTTGTTTTGTTTTTTGAACAAGGCAGAAAAGCATTTTGTTGATCCATGTCCATTCTCGGTTATAAGTTGTACTAGAATGACAATATAACATAATGAAAATCTTATTTGCATTATATATATATATATATATATATATATATATATAAATACAATGTTAGAAAAATTAGTGAATTGAAAACTAATATTTCCTCTGTCCTGTTATAATTATAATTGTCTTCCAAAATTATTTTACATTGACTAAAAAAATTAATAAATAGACGAAAGATAATAACAATTTTATAAAAAATTTATTATTATTAATTTATTTTTTTTAGTTCATATCATTAATATTATACGATATATAAATGAAAAAAAAAGTAATTAACTTTATATTAAAAAATAAAAATTAATAATTATTTTAGGATATTTTTTTTTACATAATGATTATTATGGGACGAAGAAATTAATAATATTGAAAGCAATAAAAACTATTTTTCATAATATGTTAAAAATAAAAATAAATTATAAAATTATATCTAATTATCTTATTTATATAAAATAAACAATACATTATTTAATTGAATTATGCATCTAAAAGTAATTTAATTATCTTAATGATTTGACAACATAAGAGACCGAGTAAAGAATGTTTAATCACAATAGGGATGAGTAAAAATTAAATCTTAACATTATTATAGGGTCAAATCCAATGTGAAAAACTTATCAACATGCATGATTCGTTCTGCTATGGTCGATCAAGGCGGAAGATAAACATTTTGTTTTAAGCCATAATATATTGTGTTGGAATAAGCAATGTTTTATTCACCCCAAAAAAGAAGGAATGAGCAATGTTTTTTTTTTTTTAGTGTAAAAAAGAAGAAACAATGTGTTGGAATAAGCAATGAAATCACAATAGCTCACTATCATGTAATACTAATACTGATAATTTAAATTTTTACTTCTTTATGAATATATACAATCAAACATAACCAAAGCAGTGGGGTTACAAACCAACCAAACCGCAGACTATTAGCACTCGAATTTGCAACCAGATACACGCACAATTTTCTCAATTTTTTTCTTTTCTCACTCATAAATATAGATTACAAATATAACCGACACTACTATGCTCCCATACACCTGCAACAACACAAGGAGGAGAATAAATCAGAGCATATGCAGGGCAAAACCAGAAAAAGTTATTAGGGGACGAAAATTAAACACATGATAATCAAAATCAACATTAATTAGTTTTGTTATTAATAATTATCTAAAATTATTTTAATACAAAAATAAAATATTATATATCATATGAAATTAAATGTAATAATAAGTCAAAATTACTGATTCTTTCTTTTTAAAAGGTCGAGTTTATTATGTTCATAAGTTTACGGTGAGATTTTTGATACCGGAGTAAGCTAAAAGAGATTAAAATTATTTACTTTTTTTCTTAAAAATGAAAAAAAAAAAGAATTCTTTAAGATACTATATTTCAACTACATTATAAAAATTAATTTATCTACCAAATTCCAAATATTATAAAACCTTAGTTAACAATAAATAGAATTATCGGTAAAACAAACTAAAAGCAATTTGAAACAAAATCATTGCCTAAAGTATATTATATTGGAAAAAAGGAATTTAAAAGCAAATAAGAAATTCAAATTAAAAAGATATATCTATAACATATATCTCTGAAAAAAGTAAATAAGCAATTCAAATTATATAACATATGCTAAACATTTTTAATAAATATAATTTATTATTTTATGTATTGAGTTTTAATAGATAATAAAACTTGTATAAAAGTTTGAAGTGAGGCTACGAATCAGTAAAGTAAAGGATGAGGGGAGGGGGAGGTCAAGATACCAAGATAAGACTTAAGAAAGGGAGAAAAATATATTCTATTGATTCATGTTTAGCCATAATTTTTGTGTTAGGGAAATTTCCAACTTGCAAGTTAAACTCAAAATTTAAGCCATTTCATTTTCTTATTCAATTTTAGCATTTTTTTTTGGTAAAATAGGGAATGTACTTGATGATACGTGTTGATTATTAATTCAATTGATGCATTAACTTTATAATTGCTTTTGGATATTTAGATCAATATTGGAAGTCAAAGTTCCTTAATTTATTGAAATTTTTTGTCAAATATAAATTTCAATTGCCAGTTAATGCATATTGATATCAGATAATTTACACGTTTTAAAGAAAATGTATGAAAATTTGAAAATGTAAATATCTAACTGTAGAATAAACATTAATTCAATTTGAAAAAAACAAAAGTTCACCTTACCTTATAAACATGAAACATAGAAGATATGCGGCAATGGGAGATATCTAACCACTGTCACTTGGTATGGTCTATACGATTGAATGGTATTTTATAGGCACAAAAGTGAGGGATAAAGCGGAAGCGTTGTTGATTTCTTAAGAGAGAAAAAATGTTATTCACCACTTGTGATGACATTATAGGAATGACCGTGAGCATGTTCTTTACGTGGTGTAATCGCTTATACTAATTTTGTTTTTTTTTTTAAAAAAAAAACATACAATTTGATGCTTCATAATATTTTCATTTTTAAATCATTTAATAATACTGTAAAAAAATTTATATAATTATCTAAAAGTAAATCACTAGTATGACTTTTGAAATAATTATTATAAAATGTAAAAAACTTAACATATGATAATAATTAAATGAGAACATTAAATTATCTTATATTGTCCATATCCTTTTTTTTCTTTTAAACATTTATAACAATTATAAAATTGATCAACATTTATTGGTGCGAATGATCATGATTCTAAAAAATAATATGTAATTGTAGCCACAATATCAAGTTTTTAGAATTATTGCTGTGGCAATTATAATCACATCAATTGCATTATGTTGGAATACAGTGTAACCACAATAGCTCCTTTAAAAAAAAAGAAAAATGTAACCACAGCTCACTAGCATGTAATACCAATACGTACTGATAATTTAAAATTTTTATTTCTCTAGGATAATATACAATCAAACATAACCCAAGTAGCGGGGTTACAAACCAACCAAACCACAGACTAATAGCACTCGAATTAGCAACCAGATACACGCACAATTTCTCACTTTTGTTTTTCTCACTCATAAATAGATCACAAGATAGGGAAAAAGGAAAAAGAGAGTAGAGAGAGAGAGAGAGAGAGAGAGAGAGAGAGAAATTAAGGCACAGCCCTCGCTACTATGGTCCCATAAACCTGCATTAGATCGAAGGAAAAAAAATCAGAACAAATGTTAGCAAACGTTTGTCATTGTTCATTATTGTAAAAAAATCCTAAATATCTCTTTCTTATATTTACTTATTTTCATGTTTTTAATCTTTTTCCTTTCATTTCCTTTCACTTATTATGTCTCTAGAATGCAGTGTACACTAATCATTACACATGTAAAAATAGGAGATACATGCGGGAGCAGAAATTGACGATCATAGTTTTTTCCAATATACCTATATAGAAACTAAAATTTGACCAATAATTCCATGGTTATAACATCTTAGATCGCCCGAAAAAGAATTATATGAAGTTTAAAAATGAGATCTAACACACAGGGTGTCATCGTGCCCGAATGTATAATTTCCCTAACTAATGTTAGCTCAAAAGTGATAGAAGAAAATAAGATCATAATTAAATTTCCTAATTCATCATCCATGTTGTTGTAATAGACCAATGTGGAAAGATTTAATTTTGACAGAGCCAAACATAAAAATGCAAAACAAAAGTATACCTTTTAAATATATAGGTGATGCAGCAGTTTAATCACTGTCACTGCTGCTGCTGCTGTCATGGCCATGCTCATGGCCATGCTCCTTCTTCTTCTTCTCCTTCTTCTTCTTCTCGCCCTCGGCGGCGCCGCCCTCACCATGGATCTTGTCCTTGACTTTGTCTAGGAACCCCTCTTTGTGCTCTGGCTTGTGCTCACCATGGTACTCTCCAGCTTTGTGTTCACCATGATGCTCTCCTTTGTACTCACTACTGTGTTCACCATGGTGCTCCCCTTTGTATTCTCCAGCATGGTGCTCACCCTTATGCTCCTCCTCCTTCTTGTGCCCTCCCACATGAAGGGTCTCCCCAATCTTGTGAATGATCCCTGACATTATGCTCTTTGATTTTTATTTTTTCTCACTTTCACTTGGCTTGTGTTTTGTTTTTGGTATGATCTGACCCCTTGGGATGAATGGTATTTATAGGGAGAGAAGTTATGCATAAAGTGGAAACATTATTGGATTTGTTAGGAATAAAAATATGTTATCCATCATTTTGGGATGAAATTACGGGATTGGCCTTGGGCGTGTTCATTGCGTGTAATCATTTATAACTATTTTGCTTCCAGAAAATATACAATCTGATGAATCATACGGTTTTTATTTTTAAATACTTCTAACAAGTTTAATGCTATATAATTAGATTGAATCTTTTATTGATATTTTTGTCGTTAATTTTTTTATAAAATGGAAATTAATTATTTATTGATATTTTTAATTTATCAACATTTATTGGTACAAATGATAAAAAAGATTTGAGTGTTGTTTTAATTGCGACCTTAAGATTTCTGGAGTGATCATAATCGTAATGGTGATTATATTAATCACATTTATTCTTATAATGTCAAGGATCACGTCCAAATTGCAATTGTGACTGTAATTAATTTAAATCCTTGCAAATAATAAGATATTTTTACTTTTTTTAGTACAATATACAAATTGAATATTAAAATAAATGTGATGTTTTTCAGTAAGAAAATGTTATTTTCGTCAGAAAGTTTATTTAACTTAAATTAGGTAGAGTTTCATGTGCTTTTTAAATAGGGAAAAGGGTGCAAATAGGAATTCTAAACTTTAATTTTATTCCAATTAATCTTTAAACTTTTCCTCTAAACACCATGAACTTTAAATTTATTATTATTCATACTTGAACTTTAACTATTTTGTAAATACACATCTTAAACTTTAAATTTATTATTATTCATACTTAAACTTTAACTATTTTGTAAATGCACATCTTAAACTTTGATTTCATTTTATCTATAAAATGTATCCTTTTTATGAATAATTTTTTCAAGTTATTTATCTTAAATGTTAATCATTCATTTTTTTTTGTTACAACTCAAATTTCCATACTTAAATATAATAAAGAAAATGAATTTAGAAAATATATATAAAAGGGAAAATAATAACATCAATAAAAAAATTACTTTATTTTTAATTCAATATTTTTTAAGTTTTAATGTTTGGAAAAGTGATTTATAAAAATAAAACTAAGAAATAATTTAGATTAAATAAATAAACAGTTGAAATATATTTTTTGTTAGTAATTTAACTCCAATTTAATATAAGAGATTATTTATGAAAGGAGTAAATTATAATAATTAATTGAGATGAATTTAAAATTTAGGTGTCTACGTGCAAAAGAGGTGAAATTTAAGAATTGGTTTAAACGAAATTGAAATTCGCAGTATCTATTTACAAAAGAGATAAAGTTTAAGAATTAAGATAAAATTAAAACTTAGAGAGTAAACAATAAGGTAGTTAAATATTTTTTTTCCTTTTAAATATAAAAAGTTAGAAAGAAAACCAATAATATATTTTATTATTTTGCTTTTTTTTCGATATATATAGTATTTTGGCTTTCGATTCTAGAAAAATATAAAATAAAAACATCTTTTTTATGTAACGGATTGAGAGGTGCCAAATTAAAGTATGAATCATCAATTAATTAGACAATGACTTTGGAGAGGCTTTAGGCTTAAAGGCAAACAGGTGTCGAGTGGTTAAGGCTCAAACTATTGAGTCGTTAAAATTTGAGCATTTGGAACCTAATTGTAGCTTTTCCTGTGTATTACGGAACCCATTTGAGAGAAGGAGACGATGCTTACGAATTGCAAAGACAGAGACAGAGAGAGAATCTTTAAGTTGGGATGCAAATCATGACAATGTCTGTAAAAATTGTTAGGAACCTTTAATCGGATAAGGAATTTATAAAGTTAATTATCCTGCATTCTAGATCCTACTTTGGGATGTAGTTCATTTCTATTTCATATTTGCTTTCCTTATTTCAAAACTAAAGGCAAAGTATAAACTCTATATATTAAAAAAAAAAAGGAAAAGTAGAAACTCTATGATAGCTATTAGCCAACTCTAGAGAAAAAGAACAAGTAATGGGAAGGTATGAGGACATAATCTTGTCCAAATCCATCACATGCTTTCTCTCCTTTATTTTTAGTCTCTCTTATTTTAAAATAAAAAACAAAGTAGTATGGAGGGTAAAAGAGTAAATAATAAATTAATAAAGAAAGAAAAATTATGGTATTATTTTGAAAAATATTCTAGAGCAGGACGAATGAATTAGGGTAGCGTGGAATGCGGGAGAAGATGACCGACCGAACATTATGGGCCATAAATGAAAAATCCAAAAGAGGATAAGAAGGGCCTATTCAAAGCTCTAAATAGGGCCCACTTTCCAAATGAAAGCAAGAAAGAACGTTATTCCTGTGCCCTTTTCTTTTTGTTACCGACTTGAATTTAAAACTTGAATTAAATGAAGATGTAAGAACTAAGAACCACTTGTTTATTTATTTTTTTTAAATAATCGTTTTTAAAAAATATTTTTTTTGTTGAATTTTTTAAAATTTTTAGATAAAAATTCTGTTATTTAATAGCATTTTCTTTTCCATAAAAATCCTCTGAAAATATTAGCTAAAACTAAAGACCACTCATTAACGAATCACTTCTCAATTTTATTTAGTGGAATTATAAATACTCACTATTAAAATAATAGCTAATAAATATTTTTTCATAAAAATAATAAATATTTTTTCATAAAAATAATAAATATTTCATAACTTAATTATCTTCACATGTCTGCAGCGCATCGTTTGATAACTTTCTTAAATGAGGTCAATCGTTACCATGACGCGTGGATGGTTATAAACTTGCCGACAAGCGTGGAACGGTAGAAGCGCCACCGACCGTGACAAGAAAACCTTTTGTTTTTAACACAAAGTGACAAGAAAAATTTAATTAATGGTGTAGGTACGTTTTTTTTATCATCATATTGACATGAAATATTTATTAACATTAATTAATTTCGGTAAAAAAAAAACATAAGACTGATCACACTTTTAACAAAGTCTCTTGTCTCAATTGTATTTTTTTTATTTTAAAAAAATCGAGTCTGATACTCTCAAAACCAATTACTTGATTTTTTTATACCAGAAAATCAATTAGTTGTTAGTAGTGTATGTACATTTTAGAGAAATAAAACTTTTAAAATATATCATACTCAACTGTCAAGTCAAGGCGGTATCTGATATTTCATTTTACGAGAGCCAAAAATGTCAAATATTAATACTAACAAAGTATTATAAAAGAACCTGAAATTTGATATGAATGTCAAGCTGAGAAATTAGTTTTTTAGAAGAAGTTCATTATTTGCTGAGAAATTTTTGGACGGACATTTGTGGCACCTCCATTGAAAATTTTCTTGGCTAATACTCCTCTTTCTAGGAGTACACAGCTTAGAAGTTGTGCAAGACTATTATTTATTGGCATAAATGTGAGATGTGATATCCAAAAACCGAATGATGTATTTTTGTTAGATCCGAAATCAGCCATATCAGTGTTTTAAGCCCCCCAGCAGCAAAGAGAAAAGGCTAAATTGATTGGATGAGGAAATCCATTACAAAATTAACAATATTTGAGTGGCTAGCTAACTAATTGACTCAGCAAAACTAGTTCAAATCTATTATGAAACTAACATGGTAATACTTTTTCATTTTCATATTGCTATGTACACTATTTATACATGTATTTTCACTTTTCAGTTCGCATTATACCCACGTCTGTTATGGGGCAAAGCCTACATATATTAAACTCACATACTAGACAATCTAATAAGCAAGGGTGAATAATAGTTATTTAGCATCAACAGTGTTAGGAACATCGTCTACTACACGAATAGGAACAATTGGTATTGAATCCCACCATTCCCTCAATCGTCTATTCCCTGTTCCACTTCCAGAAGACTTTCCTAATGTCATAGTGAAGCTTTGGAGAATGAGAGCCATAAGGAAGAATTTGAATGGAATTACTGCCAATAAGATAGCCAATCCACTCATTGCCACCATCACTAGATTTGCATGCTGACACAGGAACAATAATGATATGTACTTACTAGTAAAACAAAAACTGCCATAAATTGTAATACAGCATTATAGGAGGAGGAGGGGGGCTAAGAATATAATCTAACACATTCCTTTAAACACACTACCACTTATTGGTTAAAAACACACACTATCGCTTATTGGTTAAAATTTATTGAAAGCTACAAAGCAAGAGAGTGTGTTCAAAATAGGATATGGGGCCCACAAAAATTAGTGATATGATTTTCAATAAGAATTTCAACCAATAGAAGAGAAGAGTGTGTTCAAAATAATTTGTGAGGCTCACAAAAATTAGTGATTTTCAATAAGAATTTCAACCAATAGAAGAGAGTGTGTTCAAAATAGTGTGTTAGAGAGGGTATTCCTAATATTTCTTTTATAGGATAGAAGAAGGAAAAACAACTATAAATTGTGATGCACAAATGAAGAAGCAAAACATGTATGTCGACATCAGCTCATAGTGATCAATGAAATATGACTCCATTTTAAAACAAGCACTTATTATATGTTAGAATCAATCTTCACTAAGATCATGATAACTGCTGAAAAAAATCTAACAAGTACCTTATCAGCCTTTGAAATAAGTATTGACCATATCTTTAGCATTGCTATGTTTGCTATCTGCATCATGTCATGAATTGTGTACAATCCATGCTGGGCCGAGACAATGCTCTCCATCGTAGATTGATCAGAAGCCATACTGGATCTACTGATAACTATCTCGTAGCATTTCTCACGAATCTTCTTTTTTCTTGCATCAAGCATCTTTATTATTGCCCAAATCAAGAAAGCTGCAAATGTCTTGCCAACCCATTCCCTGCGTTATCCATTTGATGTTACATACATTCTAGCAAAACTCACTCATGGTCATGGAATTTTTTTATGAATCTAACACAATTTGACAGTTAAAACGTGTAAAGAAATAGTAATTACTTACATATAGATGATCATCAGGGATGCAGCAAGAACAGCAAGAGTAATTATTGGTCTCTCCCATGTGAATATTTCTTGAAACCAAGGGACTACATGTTTAAGTGGCTTCAGTAGTTCCTATACAATGAAATTAGCAAACTACGATTAAGTCTCAACTCCAAACATGCCAATGACGCCATGCTTTCTTTCCACTTTGGACAATCCTGAAATCTGGTTCTCAATTAAAGAGTTAATTGAAAAACATCTTAAAGCACTTTCTAAGCGTACCATAACCTACAATTATTTGTCATGTTGACCATGAACTTCCCATCCCCCAAAGTATAAAAGAAATTTATAGAAAGGCATAAAATATACTTTCCTCTACAAAGAAACAACCCCATTTTGCAAAATCATGTGCTACTGCTTACTAGAGTTCAGCAATGAGGATACTCATGAGCTTTGTTTAGGTTAAACTCTTACCGTTATAACCAAAACACTGTCAATGACTCCTTCATCCTTTAATTTTTCAGTGGTAGCTTTAGCAATGAGAATTTCCTTTTCTTCCTCCCTAGATTGTTTGATAGCAGCCTCCAATAAGGGACTATCGTCTACAACATTAACACTTCCATCTGCTTGGCTTGCCTCATCTGTTATTATACACGAATCTACAGTCTTAGAAATGTTCATACTTCTAAGGATAGAACTTGCACTACATGACTGTCCATTATTGCCCTTTTTGAGGCTATCAGCAAGCTCTTCTAGCACATAATCTCCCTTTGGTATCTCGTCATATAAGGAAAATATTAAGAATTTTGTTGGGACAGGAGGTGATATTCTTAGCATTTCTCTTGCTGCTTGCAGCCTTACAATTCCCAAGATTGTCCTTGCATGCAGCTCCCATGTTTGTATTGGACATTTTATCTGGTACTTTGATAAAAACTGGTGGAGAAACATTATTTCTCTGACTAGTGCAAGCCAATGATCACGTCTCGTGGAACTCGTAAGCTCTGGAAACTCCAGTACAACTGTCTCTGATCTAGAAAATTGAGAAGAAAAATTTACTCGTATTAATGACAGAAGTGAAAAAAAAAACTTAATGACAGAAGTGAAGATTAGATACATTTCTATATTTGATATTACATTGAGATGGTACTAACAAACTTAATCAGAACCAAGATATGATTACGTCAAAGCCATAAAAAATAAGAAATAACACTCAAAATATTAGAGAGAACATATTGATTTCTCCCGTTCATAAGCTTTTAGGTCAGACCATTTTGATACACATCAGATGTAGAATTCCGAAAATTCTATGATTCTTCAGAATCGTGTTCATTTAAAAGATTGTGGTGGTAAGTCTGAGGTTTGAGCTTCACCAAAAACTGAAAGGGTTACGTTGATGAAATCTTAGAAGCCAAGTGCTTCTGTAAATATACAAGCATGCACATATATTTTATGAAGATTAAATCCATACTGGATATTTCCATGTGCATTTTTAACATACATAACTCCATAGTAGGTATTGATGATAATAAAAGCTGCTATGCTAGTAGTGTCCTTACAAATCAGTTGAATCATAGATTATGGCTTTGTCATAAAGTTGTGCTCCCCATGGACCTGTGGCAGCAGGTTCAACACTCTGCTCAATATTCTTGGAGAGGTCTATTTTGAGAGCATCTTCATACCTTATTACTCCGGAAGCCTCAAAGTAAAGAGAGTAATTGGTCAGTGTAAGCCTACCTGGCAATTAAAACCAAAGCAACATTTACATTTTTATATGAAAATATTAATTTTATGAATTCTAATGCAGTAATAAAATTAAGATCAGAGACACCAAGCAGCTGACCAGGCCAACTTGTTGATCCAATGTGGCGAACTACTCTCTGAGTGCTGGCTGTTCCATCTACATGTAATATATATTCATCCTCAGCCAGTTCCACCCCATTTGGTGTTGCATGTTTCTGCAAATGTCGTATGCACCTAGGGAATCATGGAATCATAAATTAAAAAATAAAGGATAATAAGAAATTGGACTTCCTCTATCGTCTATTAACTTCTATTTATATCAAGAGGCATGTTCTGTTTATAGTATTAAAGTCAACCTAATCCGACAGGCTGAAAGGAGTTTCTAGTTTTTCTAAATGTCAAATATCTTGGAAGGAATCCTACCCTTTAATAGAGTACAAACTTTAAATTATTGTTCCATCCACCATATAATCATTAGGAAGTTGTATGAGTTCAGTGTTTTATATTATCCATAAAGCTAAATGGTTATAATCAACTATGCAATATTAGCATAACCATTACAGTGTCGTGTGTTGTTTAGTTCATCTACTAGCCAGGGAAAGAGAAATAAAACAGATCTACTTCTCTCCATGGAAATTGCCCTTTACCCAATTTTATAAGTTAATGCATCTATCATTCCAAAAAGAATAAAATCTTCCCCTTTTGTCTAATGAAACCAATCCCCAATCACAATATTCTCTTTTAAATATAAGGAAAGAGGCAATCACAAGTCAAAACCCACTCTCTAGAAAAGCTTTTTAATAGGCACGCTCATGAAAGAGCCAGTGGGGCTTAAATAAAGGATAATGCATAGGCTAACTATACCTTGCTGAATGGAAATTTTATCAGAAAACTGAAGGAGGTAAGGATCAAATTCTTAAATGTTAAAAAATCAATTCTCTTTAAAAGCTTAAATTGTCAGGTAAAGACACCAGATATGTTTTATAAATCTAACAATATTAAATTGTTCCCCAATCGAAGTTATGTTATTATCTCTCTTTTATATCTCTTATTCTACCAAAGGCATTCTAGATGTCCAGACAACTTGGATAGTTCATTCTGCATATCTTATATGTTTAACTATCAAATATCCAAGATAGTCATCATGGTCTAAATCAGAGATATTGTTAAACAGCATTCCAACGCAGTCTAAAAAGCATAGGAGGATTTTCGTAGCTATTATACTTATGAACTACAAATGCATGCAAATGGACAAGGAAAAAATCTTTCGTCAGATCAATGCATTACTTGTCCATTTCTTTTAAGAACATGTCGTATGCTGGAAAATGTAGTCGATTGCCTGTCGGTGCTGTAAGAGATTCAAAAGTAAACCTTCCATTTGCTACATCTGCAACTAAAGGTACTAATGATCCCAACCATACAAATGCATCTTCTCCAACATTGGGCTCATTATTAACCTGGCAAGACAGTTTATGAATTATATGATTAGAAAACAAAATGCACATAGTAAGAGTGACAAGCTACAATTGAAAATATCTACACCTAAAGCCATAAATATTGTGTAATTCTATCAAACTGGCTTGGTTCAAATGGAAGAAGCATCAAACATCCTTATTAAAGAGAATATTCAGAGTCTAACTCAACGTCTTGAAATTTTGAATTAGAAGAGAAAAAGCTGCAAAAGGATGGAATTCAAACTTATGCTTAAAACTAAAAATAGAAGAGGGGTGGGGGGGTCAGCTTATAAACACATCATCTGTATTCTGTAATATCATCACAAAATAAGGGGAAAAGATGCTCTTACAAGGAGGGGCATGATGTCTGAATAAAAAAGAGGGATATCATCCTGTTCTTGAGTGGTATTCAAAGTTATCTTCCTTTCTTCTTTCTCCTTTGCTACATTCTCCTGCAAACCTCAAAAGCCTCATCTGATTAATGACAGCAGTAAGCACAAAAACAAAAGCTTTAGATCAAAATCTTATTTAGATATGAAAGGTGATAATGCTGAAGTTCAGATTAAACAGGACAAGATCTTAGGATAATGTTCGATGACCAATAATTTCAAGCCATGCAGAGCCTACTTCAGTTCCTCCTAAATGTAATCTTACTTGTGTCAAGAGAATTTGATAAGTAGCATAGATTCTTGAACTGATATCCAATTCAATTAAACTTCATTACTTAAAATATGAAGAATAAAACCATGGTCAACCACTGCAAGATAATCTGGACCCCTAATGGGTTCATCAGATATCTCCAATATTTCCATTTCAACAGCATCTGTTAATTGTGTGTGTACATTATAAGTTTATAACAAAAAAGAAAGACAAAATATTCTTCAATTAAAATCATATTTCATCTCGTAACTAAAATTATCAGTTATTATCAAAATGAAATGCCAATTTTTATTTTGATTGGAGATAGTATTATGATATTAGATTATATCCAAGTTCATTTTGTTCCAAAAAACAATAGTGTGTGTGAGAGAGAGAGATAAATTATAAATATGCACACCGTGGTATCTTCTTCATCGTAGTAGCTAGGTCTCTCCCAAGCAAGCATCATGTCATATGTCAACCTGCTAAATGAGCCATCGTTGATGTTTCCCTCTATGTTGTGGCACAATTCACTCACAGCCTTCCCACTGCAAAATTCAACTAATTTTCTGCAATAGTTTCCCATTTCAGGGTGCCACCCCCCTTCAAAATCCACCACCAATTTCTCTACCGAAGTGTCCAGTTTCCTAAGTAACAAATAAACAAAAGTAACAAATAAACAAATGCAAAGTAAATTTAGTAGTCAACTACTATGTTTGCATTTCATAATAGAGTTCCTATAAACATATCCATAGATATAAGAAAACAATCTACCACAAAATTAGAACATGAAATTGGCTTCATTTTCTCATAATTTTTCCAAGCTCTAGGAGACCAACTACACCAACATGGAGAAAATTAAAAGGACAAAATACAAAACTACTTTCTTCCATGAAAAAACACTATACACGTGTTATTATTAGCATATGGCTATAAGAGTGAAAAGAGAGATTACTGTGAACATCTCTTGATGACATCCTCGGCAATGGAAGACAGATATTTGAGTTTCATCGCCATAATAACCGTACGTGGTTTCTTCCCTCTCTATGTTTCTCTCTTTTTTAGTGAGTAAAATACTAATGCTAAAATGCAATGAAGCACCGAAAATCGAAAGGGTTTGGTCTAATAGTAATAGATGAGAGGGTGATACGTGGGAAGGTTCATTAGTCGCCACGTCGTAATGGACATGCAACGCAGGCATGCAACACTTGGTTCCCCTCTCTATCCGTCTTCATTCTCCATAGCGGTTCATGCCTATTTTCTTTCTCGAGAATTTTCCGGTAGTATTAATCTGCATTTAAGCTTTCCTGCCTTCGTTCTGATCCAATTTGATATACTATATTGTAAAAAATTAAATGAAAATTTATAAATCGAATAAATAAAATTTTAGGTTGAATATTTTAAATATAAATTTTTAAGTGTATCAATTCAATTTGAGCGTACGTATATATATATTAACTTTTTATTTATATTATAAATAAAATTATATGTTTAATTATATTACATGATAGTGAACGTTAAACTTTAAAGGAATAACATGAAAAAAGTAGTAACAAAAATGAGAAATGAATTATGTGAAGTGTCATCATAAAAAAATGATAGAATACAAAATATTATATACGAGAAAAGATTAATCTAGTACCTATTGAAGAAAATATGACAAAAAATTTGGTTAAGAATGGGTATATGGGTCAAGGTTCACTAATTGGTCCGTTAAGCTTGTAGGTCGGGTAGATAATAAATCTCTTTTTTTTTTAAATTTGTATAGTTATAAGTTATTTGGACCTGATTTGTTAAACCTGCGGACTTCACAGGCTTAATCCACATGTTCATGGGCTAACCCACAAAACCTGCATAACACATGTGTGTTTGTAATGTTTGTATATTTTAGTTGCAAATGTTGGTATATTTTTGTTTAATAGATTTTAGCTTAAAAATTAAAAAAAAAAAAATCTACTAATTTGGTAGACTTTTTGTTTTTTTTTTAAAATTTCATATTATTATTCAGGTTCGCGGATCAACCTATTTATCTGTTGGTTTTGTGAACCAGATATGGACTTCAAAAATAAAAAAATGTAATCATTTATCTCGCAAATCAGACTTATCTGACTCTTATATATAAAATGTAGGTTTCGTGGGACAGACCTTAAATGAGTCAAACTAGTCCATGTACCCACTTTTAGACATGTACAAAAAAAACCACAAGGAACATGTTAAAAGAGTAAATTGTATAATTTTTAGTCTACTAAAAAAAAGGAGATAAAAAGAATGTTAGAGAAAATCATAAATGTTTACACCATCATGATTACACATGTGGAGACATTCTTAGTAATAAAGTGATATCACTTTAACAACTTCTCCTTGATTTTTAAAATGCTACCTTTTTAATTAATTTCATAACTGATAAATTAAAATTTATTATTATTGACAAAAAATATTTACTATTATTTCTTATTGTGGAAATAACTTGAATTTAGTTCAATAGTGGAGACTAGGTTTAAATCTAATGATTGACGACGGATCAGAAACAACGATAAAGTAATTGTAAGTACTCTGATGCTTAAGTCAAAGAGATAAGAGACTAGATTATGAGCATTAGAGTTATTTCATATACCCGAATTTTTTATTTATATACATGAGTCTGAGTGAAAAAGTTAATTAGATAGTTATGATCACATAATCCTCTTAACCTATATAGGAATCATGCGTTACATGTTGTCCCCTTATTGATATTCTAAAATTATTGATCTACATAAATAAAATGTTTACGGATTCTTGTAATTAGGTAGGCTCCAAAATACTACTTTAAAACACCTATATGACATACATAATACATATTTAGTATTAATACATGTATAGAATCCTTCAAAAATTTGGTTCAATAACAAAAATTGTTAGGGTGAAATTACAATTCAATTTTTTAACTTTAGACAGAAATACATTTTTTTGTTTTATGTTTGAATGAATATATTTATGTTGAAAAATATTTTGAAACATAATTATTTTTTAAAACACATTTTAACCAACATTTTTTGTATTATTAATTATTTAAATTAGAGTATTTTTTATTTTTTAAGTAAAAATTTGACTTTTTTTACAATGAAGTAAAAACATTGAATATAAATCAAATATATTTAATATCTTAATAGTATTATAAAAAAATCTTTCATTTTCTTCTTTCTTCCTTTGACTTAGAATTAGGACTATACCAAATCAAGATTTATAGTGTTGTTTTAAAATTATTATTATTATTCAAGTTCAGAGGTCACTAAGATTCAGTGCAGTCGAAAAGTAGACACATCCCCGCAGTCAATACTTATAACCGTTAGATGAAGATCCGATGGCTAATATCTTAAACGTGTGTTTCTCATCTGATTTCTAGAGATAAAATATGAATCGTCCAATCTTCATCCAACAGTTAAGAACTAATAACTGCTTAAATATGTGTTTATACCGACTGCAGGAAACCCGCTTGGTGGAGGGTGGTAAATTGATCTGTGTATCATTATACTTTGAGGTGAACAAAACGAGTGTTTCAAGTTGCGGCGTGTGGGCTTTGTCTGAACTCAGTGAACCACACCACACAACACAGACGATTTCTCAGTCTCAATCTCAGGTACGTATTTTTCTTATCTTTCTTCTTTCTTTTCTCTCCAACACCTTAATTCCATTCATTCGCACTTTGTTTACACTTATTCTTCGAAATTAGCCTCTGCTTCGTTGAAATCCCTTTCTCTTTGTTTGCGAAATCATTTTCACTTTTTTTTTCGCACACGCTCAACCAAGTAAACCCTAATTACTTACTCGCATAAAGTATTGGGTATAGTCTGTTATGAACTCCTACAAGTTGCTGCTGCTTCTTTCAGATTTCCTTGTCATTTATTTTGCACGCGCTGCTGTTAGGTTTTGTAGGCATCAATAGGTTGCACGTTTGGAATTGGATGGTAATGTATGAAATATTTTCTCAGCTATGATAGTTTTTCAATAAAACTGTGTCATATTAATTAGATTTGTGCTCTGGATTCTTTTTTCTTTTTTTTTCGTGTACTATCAAAACCTGTGTGCTGTTTTCTTCTTGAGATAATCTTTGAAAGTTGATATGGAAGCCCCTGTTTATTGCCAATAAATTATTGATTGTTCTATTGGGATGGGGGAAATTGAGTGAATCTAATAAGGCCTTAGAACTAAACTGAATTGAACCACGTATACCCTAATCCTTTAAAACCGGTTGTTTTTACTCCAGTTTTTTATAACCACTGCTCGATACTGTTTATTTGCTACTTGTGCAGTTCGATGATTTTTTATTTTTAAAAACCAAACTGAACCTTTTGATTTAAGAAAAAAAAAAAAACTTGAGTTTAACTTTCTCTGATTGGGCTAAAACCTGAACCATTGTAGTACAACCTACCATAGCTTGTATCACATTCTCTCTCAATTTTTGGTTTTCATTCTCCAATGGTGTTCTTCTTAGTTTATGAATTGTCTTGTGGTTATGCCTTTTTCAAATCTCAGGACCTTGATGAAATCAAGCAGAAAGTGGTTTTGTAATTGTGTGTATCTTCAATCTGTGGCAAGTCATGTTGGACTTGCAAATTTGCCTCATTGTGAAGTAGGTAGACTGTAGGAGTTCAAGGATTTGAATAAAGAAAGAGAAGCTTTAACCCAAGATTTAGATGATGTTGTTTCAGTTGGTAGTCTGCTTTAACATCACTGTTGTTCATGACATGAGGTGTTAAAAAAAGTGGGATGAGAAATAATTGCATGAAAGGAAAACAGTGTGTCAGTCATAAAGCAGTGGTTAAACTATTCTTGTGCAACTTTTATTGTCCAGTAACTGAAGTAAACAAATCCCTTTACATAATTCGCCTTTTTCCTTGCAAGTCAATAACAATTATGGTTTAGTCACATTTGCAGTTCATCAGCTTAATTTAGTTTTTTAGCCAAAACTAAACCATGCTTGGCATGATTTTCACTGAGTAGTTTACTGTTGATTATTGAGACAGACAATTTCCTGCTCTTCTATGACAAACATCTTTCTTATTTGAGTTTATATATCTATATCAAGTGATCAACTAAAAGATAGGTTCCCCCTTCTCTGTGTTTTGGTCAAATTGACATCTGAATGTCAGAATTTAATGTACCCTGTTGTTAATATGAAGCACATATCCTTTTCAGTGGATTACTTTGTTTTATCAAATGTTGACTTATAATTTTATCTTCTGCATTTGTTTTTTTTTTTTGGAGGGGTTTGGGGAGATCATTTTCTAATCATATTAATTGCATTGGAAGATGTGGACCAATGGAATTAATGTAAAACCCTAGAGTAGTCTAACTATGTAACTACCGTTATTCAGTTTCTAGTCTTTTTGAGATCTTCTAATTGTTCTGATTCTGTTACAGTGTTGGAGACTTGATCTTAAGAGAAATCATAGTTTGTTTAATTTCAATTCTGAGCAAAGGCCAACATGCAAGTTTTT
This sequence comes from Glycine max, assembly GCF_000004515.6. NCBI lineage: Eukaryota > Viridiplantae > Streptophyta > Magnoliopsida > Fabales > Fabaceae > Glycine > Glycine max. The sequence continues at coordinate 37,470,121 of NC_038255.2, forward strand.
CCCAGTGAAGGCGAAAGTGCTTTGTCAGTTGTTGGTCCAAGGCCAATGGAATGGTCTACTGTTCCATACAATGCCCCTCAAGCTCCTGGGCCAAATGGAAAGCAGCGGACCTCAAGTTTAGAATCACCAATCATGTTGCTGTCAGGTCACCAGAGTGCTATATATACCATGAAGTTCAATCCAGCAGGATCAGTCGTTGCATCTGGATCTCATGACAGGGAAATTTTCCTCTGGAATGTGCATGGGGATTGCAAGAACTTCATGGTTCTGAAAGGTCACAAGAATGCAGTTTTAGATCTTCACTGGACTACAGACGGGACACAAATAGTCTCTGCCAGCCCGGACAAAACAGTGAGGGCATGGGATGTGGAAACAGGAAAACAAATCAAAAAGATGGTAGAACATCTCTCATATGTTAATTCATGTTGTCCTTCCCGAAGGGGACCACCTCTTGTGGTGAGTGGCTCTGATGACGGAACTGCTAAATTATGGGATATGCGTCAGAGGGGTTCCATCCAAACATTCCCAGATAAATACCAGATTACGGCTGTTGGCTTCTCTGATGCATCGGATAAGATCTTCACTGGTGGTATTGATAATGATGTAAAGATTTGGGATTTGCGTAAAGGTGAAGTTACCATGACACTACAAGGTCATCAAGATATGATTACTGCTATGCAATTGAGTCCTGATGGGTCCTACCTTCTTACAAATGGCATGGATTGCAAGCTTTGCATTTGGGATATGCGTCCGTATGCTCCACAAAATCGGTGTGTGAAGGTGTTGGAAGGGCACCAACACAACTTTGAAAAGAACTTGTTGAAGTGTGGTTGGTCTCCTGATGGAAGCAAGGTAACAGCTGGTAGTTCTGATCGAATGGTTTACATCTGGGATACCACTTCTCGCCGCATCTTGTATAAGCTTCCCGGTCACAATGGATCTGTTAATGAGTGTGTTTTTCATCCCAATGAGCCTATTATTGGATCTTGCAGCAGTGACAAGCAGATTTATCTTGGGGAGATATGAAGCACAACGTTTAGGAAATGAAATGAGCATGTTGGTGCTTTTGACCACCATTAGGGAGTGGTAAACTTTAGAAATGCTGAATTCCTTCTGTTGTTTCCTGGTCGATCAATTCAGTGACTATATAATGTTCTTGCAAAAATATTATATAATGTTGGTGCTTTTGTGATTTGACGTTCGTGAGAATGCCTCCATTCATCCATTCTGAATTTCAGGTCATTTTGTTTAGGAGGGTGTTCTTAAGGTTTTTTTTTTTGTTTTCTGGAGAATCAGATTAACTTTAGAAATGAAATTTTTTAGAAATACATTCTTGATATACAGATTTTGTAAAGCATTAATTATTATTAGGTATATTTCACGTAGATCTTGTTAAATGATTCATCAAGCTATAAAAAAAGAAAGCATTCTCACCATTTAAGATCTGATGATTAATGACAAGAATGTCTCCTTCTATTTTTTTTTTCTTATTCAATCTTTTTACATGAGAATGAGAAGAATATATATGTGATTTTTTAAGTCACATAAATTATGTGTTTTTTAAAAGTCACATAACATTTTTAAGTAATCATATGACTTTAAATTTTAATCATTCATAATTTCATGTATATAGTTTTGTGACTCATATATATTTGTTGTCATGTAGACATACGTCACATGATAGTGCCCCATTCATTTTCTTCTTTACCGAAATGTAAATATCTTTCTACTTTTAATTCATAAATTAGTTAAACATTGTTGTAAAATATTTTTCATAAATTTTAAAATTGTAAAATTATTAGTGTTTATTATTATTATTATTATTTAGCTAGCTTTCATTTTCCATGTTCTCCACTTTGAATTTATTTACGCTTAGTAATAAAATATTTCTTGAAAGTTACGACAACAATATTTTAAGACAATTTCTGAATTAGTGCCTTGACTATTTTCAAAAATAAAAAAAATAATTTTTTTAAAACACAATATTTAGCATATTATATATATATATATATATATATATATATATATATATATATATATATTAAAAGGCAATTTTTTTAAAAAAAGAATTCGGCACAGAGGTTAAAGAAAGATACATCAAGGAATAACTCCCCTGTTACAATATGACTCCCAACAGAATAACCCATACACACCAAAACGCAACAGACATACAAGGAACTACTAATCATCTATTATATAACCCGAAAAATGAGAAAAAATCATTTAGAAACTTTCCTTATGAACATAAAAGTCACCCAAAGCCTATATTAATAGCAATATTAAGTAGTATTTCTTATTCTTAAATTTAAGTATTTATCATACTTAATAAGAAAATGTTTCAAAACTTTATACAGATTTATTGAGTGACCTAACGAAGGTATTATAGTCTTTTCAGATCATTGAAACTTTTATCCTAATCCAAAAAATTTGGATGCTTACCTTGCCTTAAAGAACAATTTGGCGGAAAATAAATGTCAAATGTATTTTCGAAAAATAATATTTCTTGGCAATGTACTCTTTTAAAATTACGTACCAAACTTGAAAGTATCATTTCCAATTTTAGGTTCACAAAAAACTAAAAAAAAAAACTTTCTTTCTGTCAAATGCATTTAAAGTAATTATTACAAAATCAACATTTTTCAATTATATAATTGTCCATGTATGATTAGATAATGTAAAAAAAAAAACGTTATCCATCCAACAAAGTCCAATACAAACTAATTAGGATTTTTGCAACCACACTCTTACACATAACAAGGCTACTTGATCATGTTCATGAAGAACCCTAATTTCTCATTCTTACCAAAAATAAAAACGACAACAATATACAACTAAAGAGATAGAAAAAAAAAAAAAACTTTAGAAATTAAACAACAAACTGTTTCTGAACACGTGAATTAGACTAAGGCACCTTTCATAGCAACCTTCAAAGCCTCTCGATTCTCGATTGGCTGAGTCGTAGATAGTCTTTTTGCTGGGATCTCGTATCTCTTATATCACCGATACTTTGGGCCTAGCACAACACAAGATCAAATACTAAAGTTTTGGGGAAAAATCTAAAACGTGTTCAAAATGTACGCATGCATGGATTACAACCATTAGACAAACTGAAAATGGTTTCCTAGGGTCTTCCTCCTAAATGTCAAGTGTCATTCCTCACATGAAAAACTACAAATCGCAAATGATTTTTGCTTATTCCTATTATTCATGATCTTTTGAAACAATTTTAATGTCAAGCAATTAAATTATAAAATCTGAAAAACCACTTTGTTTACTTGTGTATTAGCTATATCAAATATTAATTATTTAATTTTATATAAGGGTATACCAATGACATGTAATGAGAAGACAATTATTTTGATAGTTATCCAGCTGAACAGTTAGTTGTTCATGAGGACTATTTAGTTAGTTGCTTGTTGTTGTGATTGAATATTCTATATAACACCTTCATCTTGTATACTCTAGCATCTATGAGTTCCTTTACCATGCTTAGTCATCTATTGCTCAGGTATGACAAATTAAAATTATGGAGCTAAATAAACTTTGATTATGATAGTCACCTTATATTAGTTAACTTACATGGTTTTGGAGGCAAGGTATTAGCTAAATTAAAATGTTTCATAAAATTGATTTTTTAGCAAACGAATAAAGAAGTTACTTATTATGCACGACAATTATCACAGCCTTTTCACCTTGTAAACTGCCTCATAAATATCATTTCTATCCCCAATGCTGAAGTAAAAAGCATATTAAGACATTTTTTTTTTCAAGTTTTTATATACAAACATTCAAAATTTTAGAAGCCGTTTTTAATATTTGTCTATGAAATCACCTCCCAATTTTAAATACAGATTCAAAATTTTAGTTGCCATTTTAGTAAACAATGCAAACTAAGAATGCAATGGAAAAAAAATAAAAGAATTAAATGTAATCAACAAACAAAATCTAAATTAGTATAAATAATAGTAAGACAAATAACTAAAACTATAAGCTAGTTTCACTAACCTCAACTAACAGGTGCTTCTCTGTTTACAAATATGTTGAATTTCCCCATATAAGTAACATACAGTTGGTCGGCCAGTCGATCAAAGAACCGATAGTATTTATGTCTCCATTTCCTAAGAAGGAGCAAAGAACCACAAAATCCCCAAAATCCAACTGCAAATCCAACTCCCATCCCAAGATAGAGTGATTCCTTTTCAGAGTCACCATCTGTATTTTCTGTTGCATTACCATGATTGTTGTCTTCTGTGTTACATTTAGGAAGAGGAGCTCCACAAAGTTCTGGATTCCCAATATAGCTTGATGCATCAAAACTCTGAAGTTGAGTACCTATTGGGATTTGTCCAGTAAAATTGTTGCATGACATGTTCAAATAACTCAGAAAAGACAGTGTAGTCATGGTTTGTGGAATTTCTCCAAAAAGCTTATTATTAGAGAGATCAAGAGATTCGAGATTTTTCATGCCTCCAATGGTCTTTGGTATTGTTCCAATCAAATGATTGTAAGATAAATTCAACGTTTGAACTTGAATCAGCCCAAATAATTCCAAAGGAATTTCTCCAGTCAGGTTGTTAGCTGAAAGGTCAACAGTTGCCCTAGGCCACTTAAGATTATATTCATAATCTTGACCTTTTGTAAACAAATTGATTAAGTCATCATCAACAAAGCTGTGTGAAAATTCACTCCTAACCATTTGGGTAATGTTATACGTAACCTGAGGTATTGATCCTGAAAGCTTATTGTGGGCAAGATCCAAGTGAGCTAGAAAAGAGAGATTGAACAGTTGTGGTGGAATACTACCCTCAAAGTGATTATATCTCAATATCACCACTTGTAAATTTTGTGGCATGTTGATCGGAATAGTTCCATAAAATTCATTTTTTCCCAGGTTCATGACTTCTAATCGCGTCAAGTTTGAGAGTTCCACAGGAACTTCACCAAATAACTTATTACTCCACAAGTTAATATAAAACAAATAATTCAAGTTCTGCCACCCAGGAGGAATTGATCCTGTGAAAGAGTTATGAGATAAATCCACATATTGGACATTTGATAATTGTGGGAGCCTTCCTGAGAAGTTATTATGGCGTAACTTTATAAAGCTAGAATTCAGCATCACGTTCGATATGTCTTCATTGATTGAATTGTTGGACATATCGAGCATAAAATAATTTCCAGCTATAAGTCTCTTAAACCTATCTTCATCCACAAATGTAATTCCCGAGCTTGATATATCCAGATACTCAAGTGATTTTTGGGTATATATCCATGATGGAAGTTTGGCACCTTGATTTGTATTATCCAAATCAAGCACTTTAAGTTGAAACAGAGGAACCCATTCAGGATTGAAATGAAATGCAAAACTTGAATTGCTCAAGTGTAAATATTCTAAATTGCGGAGTCTAGAAAAATGAGTTTCAGATATTGTACCGGAAAAGGAATTAGAACCAATATCTAGGAAAGTTAAGGATGTGAGATTTCCCAAACTCGAAGGAATGGAACCAGAAAACATGTTGTGGGATAGATCAAGGTATTCCAAATTTTGGTGGTTGAACAAACTTAAAGGTATTTCACCATGTAAACTACTCCATGAAAGATCGAGATGAGAGATGTCATTACTGAGATTAAACAGCCAACATGGTAATTCAGAGTTGAAATTGTTATAAGAAAGATCAACAGTTACGAGTGAGGTAAGATTCGCAGAAGGACTTATGCTGGTTAGTTGACAATCTCTCAAGTATAAGTTTGATAATGAAGGAGGCATAGCCAAAAGCCAGTTGGTTTCTTTGTGGAGATCAGTCCCTCTGAGGTCAAGTTGTTTCAAGGAAGAAAGTTGAGAAAGCCAATTAAGATTATCCATGGAAAGATTATAACCACTCAAAGATAAGTCAAGGTACTGGAGGTTAGAGTCAGATATGACATCATTGGGAATAGATGGAATGCTAATAGCATTAAAGTTGTTCATACTCAAATCCAAGTGATTTAGAAATTCAAGTTCCAGCAAAGCTAAGTTCATTTCACCTTCCAGAGATTGTGTAGATAGATCAAGTTTTGTAACTCTGCTTGTGGTGTTGTCACACTGAACACCCTTCCATGCACAACAGTCTTTTTCACTTGACCACGTCACGAGCTTGTTATATGGATCACGAACAATGCCTTGTTTGAAGATTAGCAATGTCTGTCGATCCTTCTCATTGCAACGAACCTCCCTAAGATTATTAGACATACCTTTTTGGAATGTGGATGCATAAAAAAGTAGGAGCAAAAGGATTGAAGTTTGAGAAATAGAGGACACCATGATTGGTGGAACAAGAGAAGGATTGATCGATTCAAATGAGAGTGTTGGGTAGTGATGTCTCTCTATTAACACTTTGCAGGCTCAAAATGTAATTATATAGATTTTAGTTTTTCAGCCCCAAAAAGAATAGATTGTTTTGGGCTAGAAAAGTCTAAACTTGAAATTTCTTGGAACTTTATCTTTTAAAAGTGTTTTTTTTTCTACAAGAAACCGCGTCAATGTGATTTTTTTCCTACTAGAATCTTTGACAATTTGTGTATTAGTATGAAAATATTTATTCGATCTGTTTTTTAATTATTTTTTTCTTTTACTATTTTTAAAGATCTAGAATTATAAGATTAAATAAAATTAACAAGTTTTGTCACAAGATTTTGAAAAAGAAATGATTTCTTCATATTAAAATTGCAATATTATTTTGAGAACCAATACAAATGATTTAATTTAATCTAATTTTTTTTTCACGACTTTCATTTTCAACATGCTTATTTTCTTTGTTCTCAAACCTATCATCCAATATCAACGAAATTAGGTCTAATAGAAGGGACCAGTTCTCACATATGCCTTTGATTTCTCTGTTGGAAATCTTTAGTGTTGAATTCTTATTTTAATATTTTTTATTCTTTATGTCAAAAATCACATGTCTTAAAATCTATAACATTGTTTCATGAATTAGAATAAAATATCTGAATTCATAATAGGTTCCTAATCAATGCGTTCTTCAATAATTGTTGTGAGTGATTTTATGTTTCTTCCTCAGTTATAGTCTATTTATTTCTCAATGGAACCGGACCTTCGTAACTGTTCAGATGAAGAAGAAAAAATCGTGTCACTTCGATATATTGGGAACCACAATTTACTTATAGTGCGTTAATTTAATAAGATTCTCATTATCCTTTAATAATATTTGTTCATTTAAGCTCATATCACCATATTTGATAGTCAACCAACTCACTTAATTTGACCACATAAAATAAAGTCTACTAATAATAAATAATTAATATAATTGTCTTAAAATATTAGTCCACATTAATTATTGAAATAGAAACTTCAAACAATCTCTCATTTGGACTACATATTATAACAATTATATCACAATTTCTTAGACGTGCATAGTATCTTAGTTATCGTTAGACTTTCACTTTAACAATCTCATCTATCACATGTATTAATAATGGAATCACCATAACTTTCATTATTACAACAAACATGACGACCCCAATGGTCGTCACATCAATACACTCAATGACATATATTAATATGGATGAGCAACATAAAAATTACATGCAATATGATCTCAATCATGTCTATTTTCAACCGGTCCACTTAAGTCTTTAACGGGATCAATCTAAAGTCCTTAAGTGCAATTTAAATATTGCACATAAATAAACAAGTTTCATAATAAACTTATAAACCATAATCTTTATTTGACAGAAAATCAAATATATGAAATTCAAATCCAAACACAGAACATATAGACTCTCACTAAACCAAGACAACGACTGAAATAACACTATATGAGCAACATGCTCATGAAACCTTATGTGTCAACCATTAGTTAGTGGGCCAACTGGCATATTGTATTTTCATATATGTTCTATCAATATCTTTATTTTCTGAATTCTTTCTTTAATAATCAAATTCTTTATGGCAATAACCTTTGATCTGGTTGAACTCTTATTATTGTTGGAGTACAACACTACTAAATTATTGTCACAATAAATCTTTGATGGCCTCTTAATGTTGGTAATAATGGGCAAGCTAATGACAAAATTTAGCTATCATATCTTTTGGTTTGATGCCTCATAACAAGATATTAACTCCATCACCATGGTTAAAGATGTATCTTGATGTGGAGTGGCTACTATTTGGGCATCCCACAAAATCGGAGTTAGAATACCTAATGATCTCTAACCTGTCAAACTTTCGATATGTAAGCATGTAGTTTTCTTTAAATAATGTATTATGCACTTTACTACTTTTTAGTGTAGCATACCATGATTACTCACATATCTTCCTAAGACTCCCACTAAAATGCTATGTTGGGACGAAAACAAACTTAAACATACATAAGACTCCCCATAAGTAAAGCATGATGAATATATTTTCCATCTCTTCCTTTTTCCAAGATAACTAATGGAGCATTGTTTGAGACTAAACTTGTCTCCTTTAACAATGAATGTATCTTCTAGTTGACTATCTTTCATGTTGAATACATCCAAAACTGTATTGGTAATTCTTTTGTGACAATACGACTATATTATGACTAGAGAGATGTCATTAACATATAATATCAAAAGGAAAAATTGACTTTCATTGAACTTTTGGTATATGCAATCATTAATCAAAATTGCATCAAAGCCATAAGATACAATAACTTGGTGAAATTTATAATACCATTGACGGGAAGCCTATTTATAGTCATAGATAGATTCCTTTAGTTTGCATACCATAAACTTTGAATCATCTTAAGAAAGTTTTTTGGTTGTTCCATATTGTTTCATCAATGTTGCCACTTAGAAACATAGCATTTACATCCATTTAATGCATCACAACTCTAAATCAAAATGAGTTATCAATGTCATTATAGTCGTTAGAAAGTCTTTCTATAAAACTCGAGAAAAAATTTATACCTATGAGAGTATAAAACTTCCTCAAGGAATCTTGCATTCCCATCTTAAATAAGAATCTTGTAGTGGGATTGAAAAACTTATACTCATAGGAGTGTTCAATGTAACCAACAAAGTAGCAACTAATTGTCTTTAAGTCTAGCTTACTTTCATGCAACCTACAAGGCCTTGCTTCAGTTGGATATCCCCAAATGTGAATATGCCTAATGTTGAGCCTTTTCTTAATCCATAGCTCATAAGGGGTCTTAGTAACTACTTTATTTTGTACCCTATTAAAGATATAAACTAAGATATTTAATGTCTCTTCTCAAAGTGACTTTGGTAAAGAAGAGTATGTGACTAATCATACTTCTTATCATATCCTTAAGAGTCTAGTTTCGTGATTTTGCATATCCATTCATGTTAGGTTTGACCAACATTGTATATTGTAGAAAAATTTCACACTCATTAAGGAAAAACGTGAAGGGCTCTAGATGTTGCTCACCTTATCCATCATATATACCATAGTATTTACTACTATGACCAGATATAATAGCCTTAATTTCCTTTTTTAATTTAAGTTTAAATTTATCTTTGAAGGACTTAAAAGTGTTTAGAAATTGAGACTCTTTGTGAATTAAATAAAGAATAACTATGTATGAACATAATAAAATACTTTTGGCACCTAAATTTCTTTTGTTTGTTTATTTTCCCTTAATATACTCAATGTAGACTTTAATGTCTAACCAATCTAAGGGATCAAGAATTTTCTCCGACATAAGCCTTTGAGCTATCTAGTTAAAGATATGACATAAGCATTTATACTACAAAGTGGTGGAATTCTCATTAAATTTACATTTTGTACCACATGAATATGTTTGCAATAGGAACACTCAATATCAATTAAAGATTCATAATCAACATTTGAATCATAAGAGAGACTAACTTTATTATTTCTAAATGAACAATAATAACCGAATTTGTCCAAAATATAAATATAAATTAACTTCCATCTAGCATATGATGCAACATATGTCTCAACCAAATCCAAATGAAAATAAGTCTTTAAAGCAACCAAAAAGTTTCTATAGCTTCAATTGGAACTTTACTGTCATTATCCATATAGATGAATCTTTCAACTTCACTTAGCAAATGACTGCACATGCAACCTTGCATTGTGTGAGTAGTAGCACTAGAATCTACCCAACAAATGTCCTTTAGTACAAAAACTAAATGAACTTTAGAACAAAAAAAAGTGAGAAGTTTACCCTTCTTCTCACACCAAGTTGTGTACTTGGGACACTTTTACTTCATATGTTTCACCTTCTTACAAAAGTAACAAATAAAGTCCTTATTTTACTCTTTTGTTTCTTTTTTAATTGAGAACAATTTTAAGCAATATATATCCTCAACTCTCTTTCTTTTCTTATTCTAAGAACGACTTGGTTTGATCTAGGTTCACGATAAAGAATAGAACCTAGTTTAATCTAGCATCATGATAAATAAAACCCCATTAGAGTTTTCTATAGTTAAAAGGGTTGATTCATCTAATTCCATGCAATTTAAAAAAAATATCAACTAGCTCCTTTAAAATAAAAATGTAAAATAAAAAGCTTTGGAATTCCCAAAAAACCATGTGGAAAAAAAGAGTAGTAATAACAACTAAAGAGAGAACAATAACAATTAATCTTTATGATAGATTTAAGGACCCAAACAAGATACCTAACGTACCATTAATCCCCAATCTTTGTATTAAAAATACTAATTGCAAGTGGGAATACCACTAAGTGAAAAATGCAAATTACCGACAATCGATAAACATTCATCCCAAAATCCATCGGTAACTCTGATTTTTTCAACGGATTACTGACGAACAAAATTCCATCGGTAATATTGTCGTCACAAAAAACATCCATCGGTAATTTCTGACAAATTATCAATAGAAAATATTGGTTGATACATACTGATGGATGATTTGATGGTAAAGATCAACTAGTTTATCGATAACTATCTATCGGTAATTACTGACTGATATATATTCGTCAATAATTACATACACATACTTTTTTATAAATTACTTGACAAATTATCTGTCAGTAACAAATATTTTTAAAAAAAATATTTCCTATATATTTGTTTTTAAACCATTTATTTTTTATAAGCATAAATAAAAATAAAATATAAATACATTCTCTACTTGACTTGAACCAATCTTAACAATATGAAAATCTTGTTCATTTAGATATTTTAACAATCCATTGGCAAAAAATTTATGCATCCTAATAAAAACTTTTTCCCATTTAATTTTTTAACCAAGGGAACTGATTAGCATTTTCCATTAATATAAATAGCAAGATAAATAACCATATAAGTAACATACAGTTGGTCGGACAGTCGATCAAAGAACCAATAGTATTTATGTTTCCACTTCCTAAGAAGGAGCAAAGAACCACAAATACCCCAAAATCCAACTCCCATCCCAAGATACAATGATTCATTTTCAGAGTCACGATCTATATTTTTTATTTATTGCATTGCGTTCCTAGGATTTTTGTCTACTATGCTACACTTTGGAAGAGGAATTCCATAAGTTCTGGATTCTCAAAATACGTTGATGCATCAAAACTCTGAAGTTAAGTCCCTATTGGGATTTGTCTAGTAAAATTGTTGCATGATAGGTTCAAATAACCCAGAAAAGACAAAGTAGCCATGTTTTCTAGAATTTCTCTAAAAAGCATATTATTAGAGAGATCAAGAGACTCCAATTTTTCCATGCCTCCAATTGTCTCTGATATCATTCCAGTCAAATGATTGTAAGATAAATTTTGAGGGAATCTCTCCGAACAAGGTGTTGGCTGAAAGGTCAATAGTTTGTCTATGTCAGTCGAGATTATATTCATAAACTTGACCTAGTGTAAACAAATTGATTAAGTTATCATCAACACACATGAATGGGAAATTATTACCCTTAGCCATTTTGGTACCATTATACACAACCTGAGGTGTTGATCTTGAAAGTTTGTTGTGGGCAAGATCTAAGTGCATAAGAGAAGAGAGATTGAATATTTATGGTGGAATACTTCCCTTAAATTTATTGGATCTCAATATCAGCACATCTAATTTTCGATGTTGATCGGTATAGTTCCGAAAAATTTATTATTTCCTAGGTTCATAACTACTAAATGCTTCGAGTTTGAGAGTTCCACCAGAAGAACTTCACCAAATAACTTATTACTCCACAAGTTGATATAAACCAAACCTTTCAAGTTCTCCCAACCACAAGGAATTGATCCTGTGAAAGAGTTATGGGATAAATCCAAATATTGGACATTTGGTGATAAATATGGGAGCCTTCCTATGAAATTATTATGGCCAAACTTTATCTCGTAAGAATTTAGCAATATGCTAGATATATCTTCACTGATTGAATTGTCGGACATATCAAACTTACTAGGGTCAGCCCTGAAGGTTGTCTGGAGGTGCCCTGGCACTAGGCCAATAAATGGAAGGGGCTCCAAAAACAAATTTAAGTTTAATATTTTAGAAAAAAAAATGTTTTATGTTATTATCTATTACGTTTCACTGCTTCCTCTGCTTCTAGTTTGAGTGGTTTCGTTTCAACTTCTTATTTCAATGACTCAACCTCGAATTTCAATTTTCAAGCACCAATTTATAAACAATTCAAAATTAAATTTACACCAACACATTAAACAGCCTCCACCATTTTCTAGGTTTTGTGGCAATAGAAACATTATTTCTATGATAAAAAGCATGGATGAGAGAAATAGAACTAAGAAAAAGAAGAATAGTGATACAATTGATACTCCGATTCTAGATATTATACAATCCATACTCATTAGATTCTTACAAAGCCTTAAGCCAATGCTTGAACTCAACCCACGATTCAGGACCAAATCTTCTTTTTGCATTTGTAATCACTTACGATTAATGACGATGGTGGCACGGTGTGACTCAAGACGGCGAGACAACAACCATTCTAATTCTTCTATTTCTATAATTGGTTTATGGTATGGACGAGGAAGGAGTTTGAAGAAAGGAAAAAAGAAAAGGACAAAAATTATTTTGTCACAAAAAAATATATATTAAAAAACCAGTCATCAAGTTTCCTTAATTGAATCTCAGCCACTGAATATTTCAGTAATATATCCAATGGGCATTTCTTGCTCCTCACAGTGAGGGAGTAACTTCATTACTTCACCATAGAAGTCACCTCGGGAGTTGTTTATGGTTTCAAAGAAAAGCATTCCACCAAACCATATGGTAGTAGCAGAAACTGCCGTATCTGAGGGATGTAGGTAAAGAAATGGGCCACTCTTACACAGTGGAGCCCATTCACAAGTAAAGATGGGTAGGGAAGTGGACACTAGTGAGAAACATTTAGGCCTAAGTCCTTAGAGCATCTTTAGTGGGAGATACCAAATTGGGATCTTAGATCACTTTTTGGTGGACCCTACAGTATCACGTAGGATTAAAGATCTCTCCCATTTTTTCCTTTAGTAGTAAATCTCATTTTAGGATCTTAGATAACTCTAGTAGGTTTTACATTGACCCCACTTTTAAATATTTTATTTCAATCTTCCTCTCTCTCCTCACTTATCTTATTCTTTCCTCTCTCTCCTCGACCCCTTCTCTTCCTCACCCGCGACCCCTTCTTCCCCACTTCTTTTTCCCCCTTCCCCCTTCTCCTTCGTGCGATCACCCATTCCCCTCCACTGCGACCCCCTCTTCCCCTTTCCCCTTTCCCCTCCTCCGTGCAACCCCTTTCCTCTTGGTATTTTTTGTTGTTGTTTTTTTTCCTTCATCTTCATCTCCTTCTGTTGTTGCATTCTTGCATTCCAACTATTCTTCTTCCTCCCGCGTTTTACTGTTACCGTCAGGAGTTTGAAACAATTTTTTTTTTAAATTGTTTGGATCTACACAGTTCTTCCCCAAGAATTGGATCTCCAACATGGAGATCTTTAAGGGTACTTTATTACTGGATTTAGGGAAGACCAGATCTTCAGCTTAAGATCTATCCCCAAGATCCAACATTAAAGATGCTCTTATGGGCTACATAATGTGAACAAGGAGAAGGAAAATTTAGGAGACATCATGTGCTAAGACCAGGATACCTACATTCTTCTTCATATTAGTAATGACGAAAGTCTTAGGGACTTAAAAGAAATACCACAAAGCATGGTCACGTCTCTCCCGGTCAAAGGGTCCCACAAAAAGAGCTTAGCTTCATGCAACAGATTGACACATGGAGTTGTATGAGAAAACAACAAACTCAGCCTAATGCTCATGGTAGAGGTGCAAGTCATATAATTGGAGGGGACATCAAAGGGAGTGAATAATAAAGGAATAATGAAGGCATCTAAGAGGAAGGAATTAAGGGTATTATGCCACTCTATCCGTAATTCCTTACCAAACAACCCAATCAACTCATGCAAAAATGTCTCTTTATTGAAAGCTTGTGACTTTCATTGTTATCATATTTAAAATATCATAATAATAATAATAAAAATATTTACACTTATATTTAAAATATATTATTGTAATGTATTATGTAATATTGCAAAATTGTATTATTTTAAATATTATATATTGCAATAATATTTCTTAACTTATTTATACTTCATTTTTTTGTGTTTTTTTGCATATTAAAAGTTGAAAATTACATATAACCATAGAACTAAAAAAATAATTGGATACAATTAAAAAAAATAAGTAAAATCTTCTGATATTTATATTTAATTAGAAAAAATAATCTAGGTAAGAGTATCTTTTAGTGACATCAAGTCTCGTGTCACTAGAGTGTGTGTAGTTATATGACATTTTTTTTTGGTAATGAGTAAAAAATATTTAAATAGATTTTAAAGATTTTTTAAATGATATGATTATTTCTAAATTAAAAAAATGTGTAGAGTAAAAAACTAAATATATATTCAAAGTCGATTTAGGCAAATTATATTTGAAATTACTTTAATTCAATCTAATTATAAATAAAGACTCACTTTTTAATTTTTCCTTTTTTCTTCACTTTATATAAATATTCAAACTTTATTAACCATTACGTTTATTAATATCTTTAAAAATAATGGTAAAAGAATACAATTATTTTTTATTAAAATTATTATATTTAATATTTGACCTCTACATACTTATTATAACTTCAAAAAATGTTTTTCAACAAAAAAAAAGTTTGTCAAATATAATAAACTATTAACGGTATTGTTGTTTTTTTTTTACATAATGGTATTATTGTTATGAAATATAAGAAGAATGCATTAAAATAATGTTCTAATTTAATACTCAATATTTTAACTTCTTTTTTTACGATCATATATTTGCCAAACATTTATATTCAACATTATTCATTAAATAAATTTAATTAATTAAAAATAAAATACCTTTAATTGAAAACATTAGTAATTGTTAATCAATTCATGTCTTTGTAATAAAAGAGGTTGGCTAGTTTCAAATGTCTGAACCTCCTTTGCTAATAGGTTGACGGAGTAAAAAGTAAAAAATTAAATAAATTTTTTTTGAAATTGTTAATCAATTTAATATTAAATGTGTGTAATCAATTATTACTTAATGCTAAAAATTTGAAATAATAAATATTTACCATATTGTTAATATTATTTTTATATCATAGTCAAATTTTATCAAAACAATGAGAGAAATTTTCAATCAAAACTACACACAAATAACTATTTAATCACTTTTTCAGGCTTAACATTGCACACAAATCCTCACATTGTCTCTTATTCTAAGTTTACAGGCACTTGTTTTTCTTTCTCAATATCTTTTCCTTTGTTTCACATTACAAACTTTGTCATGGAATTCAAATATTGTGATGGCCAAAATGGAATGACAACATTATCACTGTCGAAACCTCTTTTACAAGGTAATGCTCATGTCATCACATTTCTTTCAAGATATATAACTATTTGTTTTGTAGTTTAAAAATGAAAAAGTTTTATCACATGAGTTCATTTTATTCATTATTTGCATTCTAGGGTGTGAGTTTGCGCTAGGTGGCTTTTCCGACAATGTTATGGGGCATAGAGTTTTTCCAATGACAGTGCAAATTAATACTGAAGAAGCATTCCAATGAAAGTTACAGAAAGAGCATATACAATAAGAGGGAGAGAAAGAGAAAATCAGGAGAGAGATAATTGTCAGTGAGATAGTATTAGCACGACAACAAGAGCTTCAAGAGGAAGTAAGGAGGGAAATTGTGCCAGAGAGAGCATTCAAAATCTCAATGCAAATATAAAAGGGAATAACAATTTTAACATGTTTGGTGGGTCCCAAATCCATTTACCCTTCCATTTCCTACTTGATAACATACACTCTTCTACATAGATTGACAAGGATAAAGTACTCCAACTAGTTAGTGTATAGTCTTGTGTTTCAGTTTACTCTTTCTTTGTGTCTTTATCTTTCTCTTCAATTTCAATTTTCTTTTCTTTCTTCTTCCTTAGTGTTGTTTGGATTATGAAGGTTTTTCTCTTTAAGTTTTTTTTTTTATATTAAAAATGGTTACCTTGTTTAAGAATGTTCCTTGAATATTTTGTCGTGTTGAAGCTCTTATTTGGTCGGTGAGCATAAATGATTTTGTTTTGTCCCATTGCAGGCTGGACCAAATATTGATCATTGTGGTGGAAAGCGCAAAGTAATGACACCTATAAGTGATGTCAATGAGAGTTTGCAAAAGAAAGTCTAGCAAGAGTGGAGTTGTGAATTGTGTCAAATTACTACAACGAGCCAGAAAAGGCTTGAAACATCATATTCAGGGGAAAAAGCATAAGGCTAAGGCCTCTATGAGAACTCTTAAAATAGGTAAGAGCAACAACACACCATTATCATTAAAGAACAATAAACATTGAGTGGGATGTACTAAAGCCATTTTTACCAAGTATTCACGGTTATATTCCATATTAGAAGGACATACCCTTCATCCTTACTTAACCCCTACACACACAAAAAGGCAAGCTTGAATATAGAGAAACTCTATAGAAGGGTTCAACTTGGAGTATTTACAACTTAGGAGAGATTTGAAGTTTTCTTAGATTTTCTCTTCTTTGATCAGTACTTTTTCCTTCTCTTTTATGTTTTCTTTGAGATTATTCTTGACGATGTGTGAGTAGTCCTCTTTGTTATAGAATTAGGGCATAGCCCTTGACAATTGTTTTATGCTAATTTAATTTATTTGAGGTTTTCTTTAATTTTGTCTTCTAATTCTTCTGTTATTGCAATTTATACATATTAGATGCCTAATCACCATTTTGCGTTATTTTAGATGCTTGGGGATGAACTAAAAGGTGAGCCATCATGTTAGAACCATACGAGAAGAACTTAAGTTTTAATTCACAACAGTAGACTTAATCTTAGGCGAATAAAATGAATTAGTAAAGAATGTAACGGGGGTTTAATTGAACATAACATGCATAACGATAGTATGAATTAATTCAATTAGACACATCTTTGTTTTTTGATAGAGCAGAGATCACATTAGATTAATTCGCCATTAGAAGATAAATTAGAAAGATCATTGAATTAATATATTAATTGAATAAGAGTCTTGGTGTGAAATCTTGATTCCAAAATTTTTCAATTTTGAATCTTATTCAAAATATATATTTTTCTTTTATCTTTATCTTCTATCTAATATTATTCTTTACCTGTTTAAATTAAATATTATGCAAATCAAATTTTAATCTTTTCTTAGTTATTTAGTTTATATTTTTAATTGTGATAATTGTTAAGTCCAAAAACACAATTATTGTGGATTCGATATTATTACTTGATGACTACTGCACACTTTTGATTTTCTCACATCAATTGCATCTTCATTTCATGTCAATTTTCTCGTTAAATATATAATTATCTTTGATTAATATAGTCGTTATTGACTCAATTTTTTTCAACACAAAAAAGTTTAATACTTTAAACATTATGTTTAGCTAAAAGTGAAGACACACGTTTTTAGTAATTTGAATGTTCATCCCTGAATTTCAAGGCATAAAATAAAAAAGAAAAAATTATTACTTTGAAAATAAAAATACTGTTAAATTCTCCCAATTGACATTGAAACATAACTAAAATGATTTGGTTTTATTTCCCTTTGCACGTGCTCATTTATAAGTGCAATCAGATTACGGTGTTTAGTTTTTTGTTGAGCATCAATGGTACTTGTGTGATAAATTCATGTTGAATGTTAATTTGAGGCCTGAAAATGAAAAACCAACCATACTTATTCATAGGAAAAGAATACCAAAACTGAAGTGAGGTAAATGATTTTTTTTTTGTGAAGTCTAGCTTTTTTACTACTTAAAAGTTCTTTTAAATTAAAATAAAATTAAAAGGTTTTAAAGAAAAAAAGTAAAGACTGGTTGCAAATTTTCTTTTTTTTTAGCTTGAAAGATCCTTTTAAATCAAAATTTGTTTGATAAAATTTTTCAAAATTTAGTTTTATTTAAAACTAATTGTATGATTTATTGTAAAAGTATATTTATAAAATAAAAACATTGTGTAAATTAATTTAATTTACATAAAATTACTTTGGTTAAAAAATTGTTTAATAAAAATTTGAAAAATCACCTCGTTAATGAAATCAGAGTTATTAAACGTAAATACTTTTTTTTTTCTAGGAGATTGGTTTTCTTTTCATGTCATTTAAATATAAGGGAGCATTGGTTCGTTAAAAGTCAAAAGAAAAAAAAAGTAATAAGTTATTAAAAAGAATGTAAAACCAACATAGCAGGATTCCGAGACTATTCTTATTGATAATTAATATGTCACCGGAAAGTAAACAGTAAGTCTGAGAACATAACTTCTATTAAGCTCTCTTTTTTTCTTTATTATAAACAAAGTCTTTTTACTTTTAAGAATTTTTGTGAAAACATATTTGATCTAACTTTTTAAAAACAAAACAAAAAAAAAAAAAGACCAAACACTACCTAGTTGCAATGTTTTCTCGAAAGTTCATTCTCTTTTCTTGACAATTAGTTAAGATGGATCAATATGGCTAAACACTCTGACTGATCAACCATGTGCTCAAAACTAGCTAGCCACATAGTCCGTCATTTCTTACATAAAAATTCGAGGCGTACATTTAATTAAAATACAAAAATGAAGTTTAAAGAAATTTGTATTCACCTTTGAATTTGTCAATTTATTATTGGAAGACATGAAGTATCAATGGCATCTGTTGTAAAGCATTTTGTTAGTTTTCACCTGTAAATTTATGTCAAGTTAATATATTTATAGTAATTGATATCAGTTGTAAAAGATCACATGACATCTTAATATATATATATATATATATATATATATATATATATATATATATATATATATATATATATATATATATATATATATTCTTGGGCTTAATTAAGGGATTGGCTGATTTTTTTTTTTTACAGCAGCATAACATTTAAATCTTAATGGTAAGAGCAATACAATGTGGGTATCAAGTGATAAAATGATGGACTAACCTTGTCAATAGCTACCCTTGCAGAAACAAAGGCAATTATATTAGCTTGTCAATAAAATTAAGCTTCATAAATAAAGTGATGATAACAATTGGGAAGGAAGTCTATGCAAATGAAAAACAAAATTACGAAAGTAACAATATTCTATAAATATATACATCATATTAGTTTTCATGCATCATGTAATATTTTATGCTGATTTTATTGCATGAATCTTCCCAACCTATATTTGTTATACAAGCAAATAATATTCCATCTTTAATACATCTGCGACTAAAATCACAATAAAGCCCAACTTTATGCTTTTCTATAGTGGGGATCTTTAGTACCTGAGTGTAGTGCTTGTGCCTAATATATGGAAAGGTTGCCATGGTAAAGAGGAACTCAACACTTGGTATATCTGCTGAAAATGATGAAAATGCTAGTAAGTGGATTCATTTTGTCCTTTATGTTATTTAGTAAATTCATTTTAGTGCTCATTTATTTTAAAAGGTTCAAAGTTATCTTTTAGGTTTTTACAAATGTTCAAAATGTCCTATTAACATTTTCTGTTATTAATGTGACGATAAGGATTAATTTGAATTGTTTTCAAGATGTAAAGCACCAAATTGGATTGTTTGGAAAAAAGTGTAAAATAGAAGATCAAAAAGTGGATTTTAGAAGGAAAAAAAAAACATTCAACCCCTCTTTGAGTAGATATCCAAATCCGTCCCTCAACATAGATCATTAATGCCAACCATTATTACATGAGTTAATCAAGAAAAATCTGATTTTAATCGAAAAATAACACCCCAAAACAGGTAAGATGATAGTAGTAGTAGTATAACTTAGTTTTATCAATTACTCACAACAATCTTAATTTCGCATTATCGATCTTGTAGATCAATTACACATAATTTTGTTTTTTGAAAGATAATTATGTTTTTTTAAGAACAATTAATTTTTGGATCATGTGGTACAATTTTTTTTAATCAATTTAAAGTGTACACAACTTACCATCATTGTGTGTCTCGTGAAAAAAAAATGAAAAAAAAGAAAAAATATAATTGGTGTGTTAGTTATACGTGTTCCTCTACGTTCAGACCCGATCGATGTTACACAATCTCATGCGGTGTTTCTTGAAGAAGACTTTAAGAAGAGAATTTCAATTTTTCACCTTTTAGAAGGAAATTGAAATTTCAGATTTTTAGTTATTTAAAATTTTATTTTAAAATTCCAAAATTTTAAATTCTTCACAAAAAAACATCCAAACAATGAATTCTAAATTACAAAAATTCAAATTCTCTACTTTCATCAGTTAAAATTCTCTATCCAACCATAATATTCTAAAGTTAAGGTAAAAAATTTCACAAGTACATACATAAGTACTCTGTTGCCACGTGCAGCGTCTCCCGTCACGTGCCCGTATCCACGAGACCGTGACGACTCTCTCCTCTCACACAATGTTCTGAAACCAAATCGCTGAGTACTCTGAGTAAGTAGCGAACGAAAGTGAGAGTGAATGATTTCCCATTTCCCAACGACAATGGCAAAAACCGCGAAACCCTAACCCCAAAACCCCTTTCAGCAAATTCTCCACTGTCTTCAAAAGCCACGGCGCCATGGACTTCGATCACCACCTCACGGAGCTTTCCGCCTCCTCGCCGTTCATTCCATCCGGCGAGGACTTCCACTTCTACTACAAATTCAGGAACTTCCGCCGCCCGATCGAGGAAATTGCGAGGAGAACGCAGTCGATGCTCGACAGAATCGGCTCCGCGGAGAACATTTGGGGCAGAGGCTCGGCGTTCCCCGGTGACGTCGACGACGCGTACGAGTGGCTCGTGAACGCGAATGACGACGTTTTGGAGCTGGTGGAGGAGCTGGTGGACGAGTTGCGGATGCTCAAGAAGGACGAGGGAGAGGAATGTGACGGCGCGAATCCGAAAGTGCCGTTTCATATACCGACGATCAAGAAGCCCCAGTATGCGTACAACATTGTGGTTGATAATTCAAACGAGCCTTTTGAGCATATTTTGTTGGAGAAGAGTGATGATGGTCAGCGTTACATTCATCCACTGGTTCGTTCACTAACACTGAATTTCCAAAAAATTAATCTGACTCTGGTCTGGTTTTAGTGTTTTTGACGTGTTGCAGATGGAAAAGAATTGTTGTTTTGAGTTATATTGATGTTTAAATTGGGGTTCTCGTTTACTGTTAAAATGGTGTCTCGTATTTGCTTATGTTAGAAAGAAATGGATTTCAAAGATGGGTATGGTGTTGGTGTTTATGTATGAAGTTGTTTCATGATAGGCTAATGGTGCTTGAGTATTTGATGAGTCTAGCTTGCATGCAGTTGTGACATGGTCTTATTGAATTGGAAAGTTAAAAACTTGGGATGATTAGAAGCATATTTCTGTTACATTGAGTATTTTTTATACTCTGGTTTATGGGCATGCAAACATGTATCTATGCACGCAAATGCAGCATAAATTTCAGTAATATTTGGCATCCAAACTATCCATGATGATGTCAGAAGCTAAGAACTTTTTTATTGCCACTATAGTATGCTATTAAGTGCTCATCTTTGGTAACATTCTGTTTATTTTATTCATTATTTGGTTCTTCAGACAGCACATAATAAAATCAAACCATGAGATAAGAAACTCTTGTTTCAGCTAGAATATTGGGCTTCACATTTGAGAATGGCATTAGTTAGATTCTACTGCTTTCCTTTGATTGCAATGCTCAGAATATATGAGGTTATATAAAGAAAGCCTTTTTGGTATAAGAGAACCGAGCAGTGGCAGAATGGGGGTAAACAATGGGACCAAACTGGCAAATTCTTAGAGGAGTTTTGGAGGGATGCAAAACAGTGTGAATGATACCAACAAAACTTTTACTAGGAAAAGGGATGCCTATGGAGGAAGTGCGACTGTAGGAGCTGGAGTCAAAGAATCCAATAATGGAGTCAAGCAATGTGAAACAAGGAGAAAATACGAGGTTGGCAAATGCAAAAATGCAAGAGAAGATAAAGAGAGGGAATGTTTTAGATGTGACAAGAAAATTCAGTCAAGATCATATATGCAAAATCAAGCAGCTTAGAGTCATGGTATTGATGGAGGAGTAAGGAGAGGTGGGAGATTGTGATAGTCCAAGAGAAGAGGGGAATTTCAGCTATCATTGCATAGTGTAGCTGGATTCACATCAAGAAGGTCCCTCATATTGTGGGGCAGTGGCTGGAAGAAATTGTGCTAATAGACTGTGGAGCAACACACAATTGTATCGCATATCAATTGGTATCAAAGCTCAAAAAGGGCTACTTATGGAGGGCTTGACAATAAAGACTAAGTGAAACATCATAGTATGCGGGTGCCGAGATGTCAACTCTTAGGGGCAGGTGCTATAATAGGAACTTGGGTATTATAGGGTGCCTAATTCCTGTATCAAGTAATATAGTATGCTCAATGGACAATTTAAGTTCTTGGTTCTTCTCCCTTAACAGCTAGCTTTTAGGGAGGCTTCCCCAAGTACTTTGGTGCTTATCACCTGTGTATGTGCTTAACAAGAATCTTTCATAATTTGGCTAATGCTTTCTTGTTTGGTTTCAATTGGATTTTCGTAATTCTGGATTAATGTTCTTTTGCTCGAAAACCAATTCATATATTGTGCAAGAATGGTTCTCATTCAATCATTTTATTACATATCCACATCTTGTGCTATTTGGTCACTGATGATTTTTTCCCTTCAATTTTATTAGTCCGACTAGATTTGCACCTAATTTGTGTGACAAAAACTTCATAATATATAGCATAGTTATTAATCTGTTGTTTTTTAATTATATTCTACAATAGTTAATTTATATTTCAGGAGAAACTCTCTGTTTTGGATTTTGTTGATAAAGAAAATCTCGAGAATCTTGTGCCAGTAGAGCCTCCCTCAATAGAATGCACCCCTTTCAAGCTTGTGGAGGATGTCAAAGGATTGAAGGAGGTGGCTGCTATGCTGTCTTCAGTTAATGAATTTGCGGTATAACATAAATGCTATTCATTATGTTTTACTAAAAAGCTTCCTTCATTTGTACTACTAAATTCTTGTTTCTGTGGCCTGATTGTACATTTCACTTAGAGCTTGTTTCCCATTATTTGTTAGCAGGGCCATGTTATAAAACAGATTCTTGTCTTAAATATGTGCAACTGCTATGGTTTGTAATACAAAATCAAAATTCATGCATTCACTTCATGAATTTCTTGGTATTCAGAATACCTTTGTTTTGTTTCTGTTCTGATTAAGCGAAAGAAATCCAATGAGTAGAATTACAATTCAGTTGCATATTGAACAGTTCTTGACAGGTGACAACAAACTCAATATCCCTGATGTTTTGGAGATCTAATGTAAATTGGACTATACACTGTGCTCTTCCTTGTGCCGTATCACATAATATGATTTGATTAATTATTTACTTTGTATCTTCCTTTTTTCAGTGATTTTCTTGTGTTTAGTGTAGGAAACTGATTGAGAATAGTATATCAAAATTAATTGTACTTTTCTCTAATTGTTATTGAAGTGTGTTTGATATTGTGTTGGCTGTTGAGTAGTAGGCATTGTTCAAGCTGGGCTCAATAAATTACACATTTATCAATTGGTTCATTCTATTTGAGAATGTGTACAGACCTACACAGCAAGTCTTAAGCTAGCCTTTCAAGCTTATTGGCATGGGCCTTACATGAAAATAACCAAATATAATGCCTCTTTCTTTTTCCTGGTGTTTAGCTTTTGGCAGATGTTTCATTGTTAAGGTTAAGTTAGTATATGCTCATTGAGAAGTGCTAACGACACTCTTTCTGATACTCTTTTCAATACTCGTTCTGTGATTGACTGAAATTTGTTAAAGATCAACAATTTTGGTGGGTCTCACTTATCAATTGATGATTATCAACAAATTTCAGCCAATCATAGAGAGAGTGTTGGAAAGAGTGTTAGAGAGAGTGTTGGTAGCATTCCTCATGCTCATTTTTCTGCATAGATGTATGTTTCTCTTCTTGTGATCATATTTATTTTTGGGTAAGCTGTTTTTTTTTAGTATATCATGTTTTGATCTTCTTTTGTATCTATGAAATTCTGTTACTAATTTGTTATTTTTTCTGAATGCTGTTTGTTTTCTATACATTTAATTTAATTATTGTCCCAGTATTCTCTCTTTTAGATACTTCTCCTGTCCCTTTCTTTCATTATATTCTTTTGACATTTTTATCTTGACGTGGAATGTTAAGGTGGATTTGGAACATAATCATTATCGGTCTTTCCAAGGTTTGACTTGCTTGATGCAAATCTCAACCAGGACTGAAGATTTTGTTATAGATACTCTGAAGGTCCGCAATCATGTTGGGCCATACCTGAGGGAAGTCTTCAAGGACCCTACCAAGAAGAAGGTCAGATGCACATGTTTGATGTTTCTTTAATTCATCAGACTTTCTTCTTTTTGTTGACTTTATTTATTGGAAATAGGTCATGCATGGAGCAGATCGAGACATTGTGTGGCTGCAACGGGATTTTGGCATTTATGTTTGCAATATGTTCGATACTGGCCAGGTTTGTTTGTAAAGCTCAGGATGTTCAATATTGGAATTACTTCCCATTAGTTATCAAGGAAATAAAATTGTATATTGAGTTATATAATTGTTACCACATTGTTTCTTATGTAAAATAGTTTCTCTAGGCAGTTGATACTTGCTCTGCATGTAGAGGGCATGTGAAAAATATTTGCAAAACTAATTTCTGTTTTACTTGATGAATTTGGCATGTAAACTGTTATTGTCATGAACAAACCATCCCAAAAGCTTAAGTTGTTGGGTGAAAGCACATGATTGTTTTATATATACCAGCTATCTATGGTTATTTTACTTTATTTCTTGAAATTCATCCAAGAAGAATTAGCTCCATACATAATTCTTGAGCATTGTGTTTAATGTTGGATGAGTTTGATTCCTTAGAGTAATAAGGTTGATTGTTTTGCTACAGCTTTGAAGAAAATTGCTGGAAATAAGTGCTGTAATGAGATCTGTGCCAGCTTTGCTTTTGTTTGAGACTTTTCTTGCTTGTCTTATCTAATGACTATTAGTTTCTGCACCTGATTATATAGTTTATGGCCATTTATATGAATATTCTGAGACATGTTTCCAGGATTTTATATTATACTCATGCTACCCTCGTACATTTACAAGATCAAAATTCGGCATCCCTGAAAATATTTCGGTGCTCAGCTTTTCATGCATCCATATTGTTGATCTGTTCTGTGACATTATTAAATGATGAGTAAACTTTAAAGTTCTATTGCTTTTTGATTATCCTTGTCATAATCCATGTTCCTTGATCTCATGCTGGGAATTCATTCTATAACCTTCTCTTCTTTTTGTCAAACTGGACTAATGTATATTTTTAATTTTGTTTCTCAGTCTTCAAGAGTGTTAAAGTTGGACAGATATAGTCTGCAATATCTTTTGCAACAGTTTTGTGGGGTTACTGCAAACAAGGAGTATGTTGTCTTTACTTTTTGGAATTACCCCCTTCTTCCAGTGTCTTGACACAGAAGCTTTATAATTTCTTATGGAATAACTATTCCTTTTATTCTTACCAACATTCTGGAAGGTTGACAAGTCAACTCCTTGCAGATACCAGAGTGCAGATTGGAGATTACGCCCTCTTCCTGATGTGATGCTAAGGTGCAACTATGTTTTAATCTTATCACATTTAATCCATTCTTGATTCTTCCTGTGGTTTAGTTTTTGGCCTGTCTTTGATTCTTTTGGTAGTACTGGCTTTTGGATGTGTAGTATTATAATTATAATTATAAGCACAAGGTATGTGGTCCAGGTTTCTGAGGACAGGTCTGGTAAGTTGTCATGTTCCTTGTACTCAGCTGGGGTTTATCTGTAGTTCACTTTAGACCAAGAGTTTGGCATTTATCGTAAGCAGAATCAGTCTTTGCAAGTGTATATGAGTGAATAACTCGGGTAGAACTCTATTATCTAGAGTTAGTTTAGTTAGTTGTAATAACTATAGTTAGTTGACAGTTGTCATTAGTTAGATGACAGCTGTAATTCTGTTACAACTGAATCTCTGCAGTATATGTACTGCTCTTGTAAGAGATTATGGTTTTTTTATTTTTATCAGCAAAGATAGATATTATATATATAACAGAGTACCAGGGGTACTGAATTACAAATGGTTGGATGGCCATGTAGTTGGTTCCGAATCAGACTTAAAAGAGTCTAAAACGGAACCAAAACAGGCTGTACCAATGTAGATAACTATTGCTAATCTATGTGTCTATTCTTTACTAATACAAAAACCCTTCTCTAATGTGTTGAGAAGTCTTTCTCCAAATTCGATAACCATGTCCACAATAGGAATGCTGCGTCGTCAATCAGTTTGTTACTATCGAAAGAGTCATTGGAGAAAATCATCTTATTCCTCTGCTGCCAAATAGTCCAAGTTACAGCCAACCACCAGCATTTCCATCTAGTAGACCTTATCCCATCAACCATTATCAAACCATGTTGGAGGAAATGCTGCCTTGGGTCATTCGGAAAAGCTTCACTGGTGTTCACCCATGATGATGTTTCCCACCAAATAGGGATGACTTTCTTGCAATGAAAGAGCAAGTGTCCTGTTTCCTCTTCCATGTTTCTGCAAAATGGACAGCTCTTATCCGGGCCCTCTATTTGTCTCCTATGTAAATTTACTTTAGTAGACAACCTATCTCTAAGGAGCCTCCAAGCAAATACTGCAAATTTGATTGGCACTGTTGAATGTCTTTGTATTTTTACCTACTTTTGGTAGCTTAGTTGGAAAGCTTGTTCAGAAGGGTAGCAGTGAATTGTCACTATCACTGCCCTTCTCTCTCTCTCTCTCTCTCTCTCTTGTATTCTCTATATATATGTAATCTTTTAAATTTAAATAAAGCTAAGAGGGAAAGGAGGTGTTTTTCACTCTTTCAGTTTTAAGTTGGTACCAGAGCAGATTTGTCCGCCGCCGCCGGCCGCTGCCATCTCCGGCCAGATTTTTCCGGCGAGATCAGGGTTAGGATCGCCTCGAAAAGTGTGACCTACCCCTGGAAGTCGCACCTCCAAAGGAGCCGCCACGCGCCTCCTTTCTCACGCGCGTTTTCCGGCGCATGAATCCCACACGTCACCGTACAGTCGCCGGAACGCCGCCGCGCCGCCACCAGTCTTCTCGTTGGCGTCTTCTGAGTCTGTTCCAGGCCTCAGTTTCGAGTTTTGTTGCCTGGAACATATCACTTCATTCTTCTCTCCTTTTTATCCCTTTAGGGTTTCATCTTGTGGGTCAAAATGGCTGCCTCTGGACCTGTTTTCTCCTTCTCCGGGACTCCGACAATCACTACTACTAAGCTGAACTGGAAGAATTATCCCTCGTGGTCTGCTTCCGTGGAACTTTGGTTTCTCGGTCAAGGACATCATGACCACTTAGAGAAAGCTTCTGATTTCGTTTCAAATGACAAGAGACCTGAATGGGAGAAGCTTGACTACCAGCTCTGCGCTGTATTATGGCAGTCAGTTGAACCGGATATTTTGGAAATTCTTAGGTCCTTTAAAACGTGTCGTTTTTTTTGGAAGAAGACCCAATAAATTTTTGCCAATGATATCCAAAGCCTGTTTGACGCAACCATGAAGGTCACAGCCCTCAAGCAAACTGGTCATGACATGATCGCTCATGTGGGTAAGGCTCGGGCTGTCGTGGAAGAGCTGAGAAAGTTTCTTGTAGCTGATTCATTGGAAGAAGTGAACAGGAAACTTGATAAGTTCTACACGGTCCTTATTCTGAGGAGCCTACATTCAGATTTTGATCATGTTCGTGATCAAGTACTTGCTGGGGACCAAGTTCCATCTATGGATTCTCTTATCACTAGACTTCTCCGCGTGCCTCATTCATTGAAGGATGAGAATCCTGCCGATGGTGTGGAGACGTCAACCATGGTCGCGTCTCGAGGAAGAGGAGGCAGCCGCAACAACAGAGGAGGTCGTAGTGGAAGGGGTGGACGTCCTCATTGTACTTATTGCAAGAGGATGGGTCACACCCAAGAGAATTGTTATTCGTTGCATGGGTTTCCCGACAAGGTCGCACAGGTCTCTAGATCAGAGAAGAAAAAGTCTAGATTTTCTGATGAGGAGTATCAGGAGTATTTGAAGCTTAAATCCGAGAAACCCAGCAACCAAGCTCAATCCTCATCTGTACCATGTTTTTCGACAGCCTGTATCTCTTAATCCATTGAAGGTTCTAGTCCTTGGATACTCGACTCAGGTGCCTCTGATCATATTTCTGGTAATAAGTCATCCTTTTCATCCTTCTCTTTTCCAAAAA
Organism: Glycine max; assembly: GCF_000004515.6. NCBI lineage: Eukaryota > Viridiplantae > Streptophyta > Magnoliopsida > Fabales > Fabaceae > Glycine > Glycine max. Next base: position 37,498,896 of record NC_038255.2, read on the forward strand.
TTCCTCATCTTGTTACTGTGGCCAATGGTTCCAAGGTTGCGTCTCAAGGAAGTGGTCAAGTTTCTTTATCTCCTTCTCTGAAATTGAATTCTGTGTTATTCATTCCTCAGTGTCCCTATAATCTAATTTCATTAAGTCAGTTAACTCGTTCGTTAAATTGTTCAGTAACCTTTACTGCTAATTCGTTTGTTATTCAGGAACATGGGACGGGGCGACTGATTGGAGAAGGACATGAATCACGAGGGCTTTACTACTTGGAATCTAGTCCACCTGGGGCTTGTTTTGCAATCTCAAAGCCCAAACTTTTGCATGATCGTCTAGGCCACCCAAGCTTACCAAAATTGAAGATGATGGTTCCTAGTCTCAAGAATCTTCGAGTCTTAGATTGTGAGTCTTGTCAACTAGGAAAACATGTCAGGTCGTCATTTCCTCAAACTGTACAAAGATGTAACTCGGCTTTCTCTACCATTCATTCTGATATTTGGGGACCAAGTCGTGTTACATCTTTTGGTTTTCGATATTTTGTAACCTTCATTGATGAATTCTCCAGATGTACTTGAGTTTATTTAATGAAAGATAGATCTGAACTTTTGCCTATATTTGTGTCATTCTACAATGAGATTGAGAATCAATTTGGAAAAACAATTAAAATTTTCAGGAGTAACAATGCTAAAGAATATTTCTCTCATGACCTTTCTTCCTTTTTGTCTTCCAAAGGTATTCTACATCAGTCCACATGTCCTCACACACCACAACAAAATGGCAAGCAGAAAGGAAGAATCGTCATCTTCTTGAAACTGCACGTTCCCTAATGCTAAATTCAAATGTTCCTACCCATCATTGGGGCGATGCAGTGCTTACTGTCTGTTTCCTAATCAATAGGATGCCCTCTTCTTCTCTTGAAAACCAAATCCTTCACTCAATTGTCTTTCCTCATGATCCACTATTTCATGTCTCTCCTAAAGTGTTTGGTTGTACCTGTTTTGTCCATGATTTGTCTCTTGGTTTAGACAAACTCTCTGCTAGGTCAGTCTTGGGTTATTCTCGTCTTCAAAAAGGTTACAAATGTTATTCTCCAACCATGAGACGATACTACATGTCAGCAGATGTAACCTTCTTTGAAGACACACCCTTCTTTTCACCCTCCGTAGACCATTCATTGTCTCTCCAGGAAGTTCTTCCTATTCCTTCTCCTTGTCCTCTAGAAGATTCAGACCAAAATGTCCGTGTGGTTCCATCTTCCTCACCCACTTCACCTGAAGTTGTATCTTCGCCCTTGATTGCAGATTAACCCAGGACAACGCCGATTGGATTTCCAGTTCCTGAAGCTTCTCCTCGTGATTCTCGTTCATCTTCAACCAGTCTTCCACTCATGGACCCTTCCACTTCTTCTCCTTCTGACTCACGTTGGCCCATTGCCATCAGGAAAGGTACTCGGTCTACTCGTAATCCTCATCCTATTTATAATTTCTTAAGTTACCACTGTTTGTCTCCTTCATACAATTCCTTTGTTTTCTCATTGTCCTCCCTTACTATTCCTTTCACTGTCCGTGAGGCACTTGATCATCCTGGCTGGCGACAGGCTATGATTGATGAGATGCAGGCTCTTGAAAATAACGGTACTTGGGAGCTTGTTCCTCTTCCTCTTGGTAAGACCACTGTGGGTTGTAGATGGGTCTACACTGTTAAATTTGGACCCAATGGTAAGGTTGATCGACTTAAGGCTCGCTTGGTGGCTAAGGGCTACACACAGGTATATGGCATTGACTACAGTGATACTTTCTCTCCTGTAGCCAAACTCACCATTGTTCGTCTGTTTCTTGCTATGGCTGCTATTCGTCACTGACCCCTTTATCAGCTTGATATTAAAAATGCCTTCCTCCACGGTGATCTTGAGGATGATATTTACATGGAGCAACCTCCTGGGTTTGTTGCTCAGGGGGAGTATGATCTTGTGTGTAAGCTTCACCGATCTCTCTATGGGTTGAAGCAATCTCCTCGCGCTTGGTTTGGTAAATTTAGTCATGTTGTTCAAATGTTCGGACTGAAACGAAGTGAAGCTGATCATTTTGTATTTTATTGTCATACATCTCCTGGAAAATGTGTTTATCTAATGGTCTATGTTGATGATATAGTGATTACAGGGAATGATACTACTAAGATCACCCAGCTGAAAGAGCACTTATTCAGTCATTTCCAGACCAAAGATCTGGGTTCTTTGAAGTATTTCCTTGGCATTGAAGTGGCTCAATCAGGAGATGGTGTTGTGATCTCTCAGAGGAAGTATGCTCTTGATATTTTAGAAGAAACAGGTATGCAGAATTGTAGACCTGTTGAGAGCCCCATGGATTCGAATCTGAAGCTCATGGCAGATTAAAGTGAAGTTTATCCTGACCCCGAGAGATATAGGAGGCTTGTGGGAAAACTCATTTATCTTACCATTGTCAGACCTGATATCTCCTTTGCTGTGGGAGTGGTTAGCCAATTTATGCAGAATCCTCATTTGGACCATTGGAATGCTGTCATGCGTATCCTTAGATATGTTAAAAAGGCTCCTGGTCAAGGGTTGTTGTGTGAAGACAAGGGTAATACACAACTATCGGGATATTGTGATGCTGATTGGGCTGGCTGTCCCATGGATAGAAGGTCTACATCAGGTTATTATGTCTTCATTGGTGGAAATCTTATTTCTTGGAAAAGCAAGAAACAGATAGTTGTCGCTCGGTCCAGTGCTGAAGCTGAATATCGATCTATGGCTATGGTTACTTGTGAGCTCATGTGGATTAAACAATTTTTGCAGGAATTGAAGTTTTGTGAAGAGTTGCAAATGAAGTTGTATTGTGATAATCAGGCTGTTCTTCATATTGCCTTAAACCCAGTTTTTCATAAAAGAACTAAGCACATAGAGATTGATTGTCATTTTATTCGAGAGAAGATTTTGTCCAAGGAGATTGTCACTGAGTTTATTGGTTCTAATGATTAGCCAACTGATATTTTGACTAAGTCCTTAAGAGGACCCAGAATTCAGACTATATGCTCCAAGCTTGGTGCATATGATTTATATGCTCCAGCTTGAGGGGGAGTGTTGAATGTCTTTGTATTTTTACCTACTTTTGGTAGCTTAGTTGGAAAGCTTGTTCAGAAGGGCAGCAGTGAATTGTCACTGTCACTGCCCTTTTCTCTCTCTCTCTCTCTCTTGTATTCTCTATATATATGTAATCTTTTAAATTTAAATAAAGCTAAGGGAAAGGAGGTGTTTTTCACTCCTTCAGTTTTAAGTGGCACCTTTAGCTTCCACAACTCCTCAAAAAGCCCTATCCTGTATCCCTTCAATTTCTGCCCCCCTCATTAGATTGTAAGCAGTCTTCGCTGTATATTGTCCACTTGGGTCTGCCTTCCCCACCCACTCGTCCCTTCTGTTCCTCTGTATAGTCTTCCTCTCCATATCTGTTAGGAAGTTAGTAGCCATTGGTATCTCATTATCAAACAGCGTCCTCCTCCATGATAAGTTTCATTCCCACTCCACCCCCTTATGTCCACCCAACTGTTGGATTAGCTGGTTCTGTTGGCACGAGATTAGATACAATCTAGGATACTTTGTTACCAATGAGACCTCTCCATCTATCCACTCGTCCTCCCAGAATTTAATCCTATCTCCACTCCCCACCCTCCACTGAATCCCTTTTTTGAGCTCCTCGCCCTGTTGTGAGGTTTGAAAGACCCTTGCCCACAACTGTCCTTCCTGCTGAAATAGATTCCACCTCCACTTGCCAAGCAAAGCAAGATTGAATGTGTTTATGTCCTTTATGCCAAATCCCCCCTTTTCTTTTGGTAAGCAAACTGTCTCCCATTTAATTCACATAATCTTATTTTTATTTGGCCCTCCTCCCCATTGAAATCTTCGTTGTAAGCTAAGTAACTTGTTGGCCACCTTCTTAGGAATCCTGAAAAAAGACAAAAAGTAAATGGAAATAGAATTTAGGACTGACTGGATAAGGGTCACTCTCCCCTCAAAAGACAAGTGTCTCTGCTTCCACTTAGACAATGCTCTCTCACACTTTTTTATAATAGGATCCCACATCTGTCCCCGCCTCGGGTTTGCCCCAATAGGTATTCCTAGATAGACAAAAGGAATGGACAGGAAACTACAATTCAAAACACTGGCTGCTTCAGACTTCCATCTCTCCGGCATACCAATGGTACCAAAACAACTCTTTGCAAAATTAATCTTGAGGCTAGATACAAGTTCAAAAGACCTCAAGATTGCTTTAATGGCCCTCACATTCTCCATTGATGCCTCTCCAAAGAATATTGTGTCATCGGCATATTGCAGGATGCTTATATCAACACTGTTTGCTCCCACTGAGAAACCCCGGAATAAATTTCTCTTAACCGCCTCTCTTACTAGACCATTCAATGCCTCCGCCACAATATTGAAAAGAAAAGGTGCTAATGGATCCCCTTGCCTAAGGCCTCTCTGTGGTGAGAACTCAACCGAGGGGCTGCCATTGACTAGAACCGAAATAGATGCGGATTTTAGACATCCCACGATCCACTGGATCCATTTGGCACAGAAGTCCAATCTTCTTAGCATATAAACCAGGAAATTCCATGAGACCAAGTCATATGCCTTCTCATAATCCACTTTGAAAACTAGACACGATTTCTGACTTCTTTTGGCATTTTCTACCACCTCGTTTGCTATCAATGCACTTTGTAGTAGATGCCTACTCTCTATAAATGTGGATTGTCTTTCATCTATTATGAGGGGCATAATCTTCTTCAATCTATTGGCCAACAGCTTGGCTACTATCTTGTACATGCATCCAATGAGTGATACCGGTCTGTACTCATCCAGAGTTTGCAGATTGGGCACCTTAGGGATTAAAACAATGAAAGATGCATTACATCCCCTTGGAAAAATTCCATTAACATAGAATTCATCCAAAAACTGTAGAACATCAGGTTTTACTATGTGCCAGAATCTCTTGATGAATTTGAAATTTATTCCATCTGGGTCTGGACTCTTCTCACTCCCACATCCCCACACTGCATCCTTGATCTCCTCCTTCATGAATCTCCCTGTTAGCATGTCATTGTGCTGATGCCCAATAGTCTGAAAGTGAATACCATCTAGGAGGGGTCTATTGTGATCCTCTTCTTTGAATCTATGTAGGAAAAATAGTCTGGCTGCTTCTTTTACTCTCGCCGGTTCTTCAGTCCATTCTCCATCAATCCGCACACCATGCAAAGAGTTACCTTTGCGGCTTGCATTCACCAATAAATGGAAGTATCGGGAATTGGAATCCCCTTCTTTTACCCATCTAGCCCTCGCCTTATGGCGTAGTAAGGATTCGTGATACTGTGCAGTTGCCCACAAATCTTCTTGAAGCTATTTCTAGATTAAACCCTCCTGAGGAGAAAGCTGTCTATGTATTGTGCTCACATCCAACCGATTCAGCTCTCCCTCAATTTTCTTGTATCTTTTAAAAGTATCACCGAACTGATCTCTGTTTCATATCTTCAACCTTGCTTTCAACCTCTTTATTTTTTCTTTGAGCACGTATCCACCCTAACCCCTTAGCTGGTGGGTCGTCCAACACTCCTGCACAATTGAATTGAAGGATTTGTCCGACAACCAGCAATCAAGTATCCGGAATGGCTTTGGACCCCTGTCTACGAACTTGGACCTAAGCAAAACTGGGCAGTGATAAGAGAAATTCCTGTCTAGTGGTTGTTGTGTGCTTCCAGGCCATTTTGTGAGCCGGTCTGGAGACACAAGGAATCTGTCCAACTTGCTCTTAGCAATTCCATTAGGCCGGAACCACGTGAATTTCCTTCCTAACCATGGCGCCTCCTCTGCCTCCATCTCCTCGATCTATTCATTAAACTCTTTTATATTACTCTCTTCTATCCCCCTTTGGCAAACTCCTACCCTTTCCGCAGGATCCCTTGTGTTGTTGAAATCTCCCAGAATACACCAAGCCCCCCTTGGTTTGCAGATTTCATTTGTTTGATGGCCTCCCATAGGTTTCTTTTGTTCTGTATATCACATGGTGAGTATACTGTCACGATATTAACTTGCACTGCCTCTTTAATCCACTGCCCTGACAGCCAAATGAATCCATTTCCGCTAGCCTTCCTTTCTAATTTAAATTTTTTATCACACCACAGGCATAGGAGTCCCCCAGCTGAGTTAACAGCCGGCTGCATCTCCCAGGACACTGCTGGATCACCCCATATTGACTGGCACATTGATTTCTCTATTGTCTCCTTTTTGGTTTCTTGTATGCAAATCATGTCTACGCTCTCCTTTTTAATTAGTCTCCTTATTGCTGCCCATTTCACCCCCCTCCCTAGCCCTCTCACGTTGTATGTGATAATATTCATAATATACAACTTTTATTCCCCACCTTATCTGCCTCCATCCTATCTCTCTCCTCCATTTCCATAAATCTGTCCACCATCCTCCCCTGGTCTTCCGCAGCGGTTACCCCCAACTGGTTTGCTAATTCCCAAATGATTGATGCTTCTTGCTTTACTGTTTTCTCCTGAACATGTCTTCTCCCCTGCATCCTGGTGCTTTGAATTTCCACTAAAGCCATTCAAGTCTTGGTTGTGCGTAAACCCCTCATTGCTGACCCTACTCTGCTGCTGCAATATCAAATTGGTATTTTGTTGCTGTTGGCAGGTTGTTTTTTGTGTTAGTGGGCCATGTCATTGGGCTTCCAGACTATCCCTGCATTCCTTCATTTGCTTGCGACACCACCTTGCTCGAGAATACACCTTCCATGAGGTGGCTGTGCCTTGTGGATTAACTGTTTGGTGTGTTGGGCTTCTGGGGGGGGGGGTGTATAGTAAGGCCCATGTTATTTGAAATACCCTTGTCCTCCCGTGACCTCCTCTGCAACCCACTGCCACCTGCCCACACCAACCCGCTGCCCCACTTTCTTCTTTCGTGCACATTTCCTTGTTTTCAATTCTTTGCCCTTCCCGACATCCTCCTTGCTTCCTTGTTTCCTTACCTCGTATGGCACGAGATCATCTTCCCCCTTCAAAATTCCCACTGCACGTTCTGCCACATTGCCTCCCTTTGACTCCACTGCGGCTCCTTTCTGGCTCTCCTGCTGTAACCGCGGGAAGTCTCCTTTACCCGCTGGATCGTGAGTCTCGTCGGTCCCTGGGTAAAGGCGAGCCATGACCATCGGTTCCTTCGCCGTGGGTGGAGGAGCCCGGCGCGGGTCGATGGTGTCTAGCTGCGTCTCCGCGACCCATGCTTCACTCTCGCACAGCCACTCCCTTGTTTTCTCCGAGGTTGGAGTCGCCATAAAGCTTCCGTCGGAATCTATGTCTTCCGATGGCTTTTGTAAAATCATTTATGACCTATGAAGCACGGACACCCCATCCCCTTGCCGTGTCTGGGTGTCCGACACGTGTCCGTGTCTGTGTCCGACACGACACTGACACTGACAAGTAAATCAGCATCCCATTAACTTTTTCAAGAGGTGAGGTGTCTACGTGTCCGGTGTTCGTGTCAGTGTCGGTGCTTCATAGTTTATGACCAATATACGAATCCCTTTTTCTCTCTTCTATCATTCTACAGTCATGATCATGTCAGCATAAGTTTCATTACGAAGCTTTTAGTCAATAGTGAACTCCCCCAAAACTCAAGGATTCAATGAGCCTGGTGACTTGAACTAGAGCACCAATGAACTGACTGTTGGGCTTCTTTATTTGAAAAGATATGACTAGAAGTGTCATTCATATGGTACTCACTTTATAAAAACTTACTCTGAATTTTCCTTACAACTACCTGAATGCTTACTAACAATGAAGGTATCATGATGGACAAGGAAATAATGGGATGTGGGAACTGGGAAATGTGTATTAGGAAATGCTTGAAATTGGGATTATTAGGATGCCAAGTTGGCTATTTCTTGGTGCCAGTAAGGTTTCACTGTTTTTTAAGTTGATAATGTACTTAGGTACTCAACCTATGTTTTGGAATTAAGATTACTAATTACTTTTTTCCATTCTTCCTCCTTTCTATCTTTTGTTTTCCCTTAATCTTTCTCCCTATGTGTGTCAAAACATTAATTTATGAGTCAGAGATCTTATGTGATAATGACTTGTATATTGTCCTTGTGATTTGTATTACTACAATCTAATGAACTATTATTCTTATGATAGATATGGCAGAGAAGATACACACTATCTGCTTTATATATATGATTTAATGAGGATCAAATTATTTGCATTGTCTAAGGAGTCTGAAGGTTCTGATAATCCTCTACTGGAGGTACGTTGATATCAAACTAGCTGAATGAGCATGCGATCTACCAATTATTTCATCTGACCATTGGGTGCTCCTTTATTCCCTTGGTCTATTTTGTCTTAAGCATACTTAAACATGTCGTGGTTGATTAGACCTGTTTGACATTTCATTGCTGGCCAATATTTCAATATAGATAGTTGAAAAGGAAGCATTAAAGGGGAATAATCTCAATATTATTGCATGGTTAGAAATACAATTGTGAATCTACTTAATTATAATCAAGAATGACAGGAAATAGGGAAATAAAATATCCTAATAATTACAGGTAATGGTAATCAATCTCTGTCCTAGTTAGTGCTAATTATAGGAAAAATATTCTGTCCTAAATTAATTATATATTAACAACATAGATCTTTAATCAAAATGCCAAACAACACTACAGAATGTCTGGTTTAATGAATATTCTCTTTCAGCCTTTTAACTAGAATTCCTTGTCACTGACAGGTTTACAAGCGCAGTTATGATGTCTGCATGCAGCTATACGAGAAAGAGCTGCTGAAAGAAGACTCGTACCTTCATATATGGGGGTTTGTTACCTTTTTTCTATTTTCAATCTTGCATTGTTAGTAGCTAGTTTTCCAGACTACATGTACACTTTTTATTACATTTCTGCCTCTTCTATGTAGAGCATGAGTTTTGAAGTTTTTCCATTGCACTTATTACTTTTCTATACAGGTTGCGAGGGGCTGGTTTTAATGCTCAGCAGCTTGCCGTTGTTTCAGTAAGTTTCTCTTTGACTTGCATACACAAGGGATGAAAGCATGCTTTTTATTTTTTTCTTGAATACCATTTTTGCTGTTGATATGGTTAGTCCTCTGCAATGTTGTCAAAATCACAATTTTACTAGTAGAATCCTAAAATCGTACAATCCTACAAGTTTTGGATGGTGTGGAAAATTGCCTTAATTGCCGTCACCCCTAGCCCGCTTTAGTTGCGGCCTCTTTGGGAGCTGCTTTAATTGCAACCTCAAGGGTGGTAGTTTTGTCACACTTTGACTCATGATATGGCTTAAATATAGCTTACAAAGCTTAGGTAGTTCCCACCTTACATGCTGCTGCTGCTCTGGTTTTGTGATGTTGAGTTAGGCTCTAAGCCCCAATTCTAAGGAATGCATTGCATCTACTTTAGATTTCTGTATGATCCACAAGTATTATATCTCACATACATTGTACATGTCTGACAGGGACTTTGGGAATGGCGTGACGGTCTTGCTCGTGCAGACGATGAAGGTCCTGGCTATGTATTGCCAAATAGAATTATTCTTGAAATCGGTAAATGAAATTTATCTAGACTTCTATATTGTCTTTTGTCTGATAAGTAGAACTTTTGCACAGCAAACATCACTTCAGTTTTTTTTTTTTTTACCCATTTCAAAGCTAACCAGATGCCTGTCATTATAAGCAATCTACGGCGAATAGTAGGAAGGACAAAACACCCATATGTTGAGCGCAGCCTTGATGTCATTGTCAACATTGTCAGACATTCTATGCAAAATGCTGCTGCCTTTGAAGAGGCTGCACTACGTTTGAAAGAAGAACATGCTGCAAGTGTAAGTAATATTTTAACAATTGACACCTTGCTAGAATGATGCAGGAATTTTTTCGGTGGTATTTCTGCTTGGTAATTTATAGTGATTTTCATATTGTTCTGAATAAATCTGAACGTTCTATTCTTGGTAATTTATCCCCTGCACTTACTCTTAATTAAGTGATCAAGATGAGCTGGGATAATGTGACTTGTCAAATCAAGCCATGGGCTGCTGTCTGTTATCTTACTGTATTTAGCATGCAACTAGTACTAAGAAGAGAATGGAAATCTTCAACCATAATCAACAATGGACATTGTATTTAATGTCTTATCAAATCTATAAGTGCTGAATTTGTTATTGTTTTAAAACGGATGAAGTTAATCATTGATACTTCTAACATTTAATTCACCGGATCTGATGATGTGATATCAGTAAATTATGGATATGCTTCTAATTTATCTAACTCTCGTTCCACTGTGTTTGGATAAGCCTTTTATCTTTTTATGTTTGTTTTCAAAATAGCTTATAAATTGAGATAGATTGTGAAAGAAAAAATCCTTTTAAAATTAAGCAAATCCACACACTATCTGATTAACGGCTTTTAGAATATTTTAAAATTGTCTGTTCCCTAGTTTCTTGGAATTAGTTCTCTAATTGTTCGGTGCCCAACATGTTCCTAAGCAGATGCTTTATGATTTTTTTATTATTTGTTTTTAATTACTAGTTTTTACTTGTTGATAAATTGTATACTATCATGATACAGTTGTCAAATGTGATACCCGTTAAGGATGGAACTGAAGTACCTCATACACTACAAAAGGATGGATGTGCAGCAAGAGGAAGCATGGGAATTGAAAATGGCTCCTGTGTTGATATCACACAAAACTGTATGCTTTCTTATGACCAAGAGGAGAAAAGTTTTCAGCATCAAGTTGAAGATGGACTATCCGATTGTCTCAATTCAGATCTACTAAGGGTCAGTCCCACTATTCCATATAAGAATCGGGATAATGCAAATGTTATTGTACTCTCTACAGCAAAGGTTGTAAAATAAAAATCCCACTTGTTATTCCAACATGGATAAAAAAAAATTAAAAAAAGGCTTAATTACTGTTTTAGTCCTTGAATTTGGGGGTATGCTTTTTTTAGTCCCTAAACTTTAAAAATGCTTTTTTTAGTCCCTGAATTTTGAAAAATTACTTTTTTTAGTCCCCTGACACAGTAAATGGACACTGGCGGCTTTTAAGCACTTTGTGACTGGTTTTTTAGCTCACGTGTTTTTGTTTTCAAATGCAAATTCAAGTGGCTAAACAATAAAAATTAATTTAAGACAATTAAAAACTGTCACAGTGTCAATTTAGTATGTCAAGGACTAAAAAATGCAATTTTTAAAATTTAGGGACAAAAGAAAGCATTTTTAAATTTCAGGGACTAACTAAAGCATATACGTCAATTTCAGTGACTAAAACAGTAATTAAGTCTTAAAAAAAATAAATGAAAAACTATTTCAATGTTCTGGCAATTAATCTAATCATAGCTAATTGGTTGATAAGGCAATGGAGAGATACTAGAAAGGTGATGCTCCAGGGCAACCCACCCTAATGGTAGCTTTTGTCATAATCTTTCCTTTGCGGTAGGGTTGAAACTGGTTGTTTTTTTTCTTTCAGGCCGTCATTTTCAATTTTAACATAACTTTATTAGCAAATAGCAAAGCACAATTTTTTTACCACTAAACAAGCTAATTTAAACATGTACCATGTCTTTTGGTGAGACCTTATACTCAATTATTTAATGAGATGTGCATTAGGGTACCTTCTAAATTTATATTTGGACCATTATTTCTGTGTAATATTTTTCAAGATTGTCTTGGGTTTGATTCTTAGGTCAAGAAGGAGATCAAGCCGGAACAGAGTAGATCGTCGTTAAATATTCCATCTCCCTTATTGTTGGGCAACAATGAGAAGTCAAGACTAGTTGCAGAAACTCCAAGTGTAACATATGAAACATCATACTCACGGGAGAAACTTGTTTCAGGTTCACCTTCTACCTCCAACCCTATTGGGATGGTAATGGTAGATTCAGCCAAGGAAAAGAAGATGAACGATGAGTAAGAATAATGTCTAAGCTCTGAGAAATGATTTCAAACAAGAAGATCAGACAGATGGAGACAACTGAAGAATCCAATGGCTTATGGAAGCTAGAATAGAAGCTAGAAGCTTTCTTTTGATGTTGAAGTGGAAGGGGACAAGCTTTGCTTTTGGAAAGAGAAGAAAATGCATCGTCCCACAGTGGAGTTAGTTACTCAAGATGTTGAGTTCAGATATGTTCCAGATGTTTCATTTCATTTCTGGAGTTGCAACCATCTCATGGTTAAATGAAAATAGGTTAGATCATTATAGGTTCAAAATCAGATGTTGTCATTACCCATATCTTCTAATTCTAGTTGCGCAAAATGAAGATCATCTATGTTCCTATGTTGTCATTACCCATGTCTTCTAATTTTAGTTGTGCAAAATGAAGATCATCTATGTTCCTTTGGTCGGTACATCTCTGTCCATGGAAAAGAAGTTCTTTGAAAATTGGAGGTTCTCTACATTTTTTTCAACAAAAGATGTACTAAAATTTACTAAATCAATGAAAGATCAGAAATATATTCTGTAACTACCATGTATATTAGTTAAAATCAAAGAAATAAATAAAACAAAGGCCGCCTGTTACATAGGGCTAATCTGAGAAGGAGACAGGAGGTGGATATGTCCGGAGAAAGGCTTTCAAACTCATTTTAACCTTTGGTCAACTAATTTGAAAGATGAACTCTCTTAGAGGGGTTTTGACCTATCTTGTCAGCTTTCTTGTATTTGTCTTTTATAGTTGGGTTTGACTTTTCATTTCTTTTGTATTTTCTTATTTCTAATACAATATAGATTTTTGCTGTGCAAAAAAAAAAAATAATAATGTTGCAAAATGATAGTTGGGACTTGACTTTCTATCAGTGGTGTGAGGGAGACTCATATGACTTTGGTGGGAGACTCATATAACATGCTATATTAGTCCGTCTGGATGTTGAGAAGTACTGTGAAGTGTGATTTCTTGGCATAATCTTTGAAAATGTTCTGAACAATGTAGTACTTTTGTTTCCAGGTAGGAAGATGCTAAAAAAAATGCAGTGATGACTATTGTCTCGCTGATATCAATGAAATTAACAGGTTAATTTATGCCTTATTGAATGTTTGTCATCAATCTTATATTTCTTTTTTAATATATGCATTTGAGTTGTCAAATTGCTTTACTACAAAAAATTAAATAACAAATCAATGGGTATGAATGATTAGAGTTATTTTATGAGTCATTTAAATCTTATTCTTCTTCTTATTATTAAATTTTAATTTATATTTATATATTATTATTATTATTATTATTAAAAAAAATTATATGCATATATTCAATAAGATTTAAACATTTTCCTACAACTTCTTGTTTATTGGTATGATGTAATAATAAAATAAATTTCTATTGATAACAAAATAATTTTTCTTAAAGATGTGTGTATATATTCTTTAAATTTAATTATCAATGGATACTTTAAAAAAAAACTATTCCTAAAAATCTTATTTAAATTAAAAAATATTTTTCTTTAACATATATTCTTAAAAAAAAAAGTGAGATAGCACCTTGGATGACAATCAGACACTTTCATATAAAAAAACTTGAAATATTACAGATAGATAGATAAATAAATAAAAGATCTGTGTAAAAAAATAATTAAAAAAATGGCTCATTAGTAAAAGATGTGAGAGGTTAGAAGGTGTTTAGTGGGTGGTGGGATTTGTGAATCACTCTTTTCATATTCTTAAAAAGCCAGTTAATATTTAAAATTTAAATTAATATCTTCAATGTAATTTAATTAAAATTTATTAAAAAATTATTATATTTCCATGTAACAAATAATATAAATAAATTATCAAATAATTGTCTATTTTACTTTTAAAAGATACTTGTGCATAAAAAGACAATTAAGAATTACATTGCTCAAGATTCAAATGAACTTCATAAATTAATAATATGCTAATCTATACTAGACATTTTAGTTTCATTCAATTAATTCTATAAGATATTTTACATTAGTTTAATAATAATAATAGCAATAAAGTATTTATCAAAATAAATTATCTATTTTTTAAGCAATATTTAAAGTATAACTATTATTTGAATCAGTTTTAAAAGAATGTTTATATTGAATATATATATATATATATATATATATATATATATATATATATATATATATATATATATATATATATATATATAACAACAACAAAAGGTAGATTGCGTTAGAAAATAAGAATTATGGAGACAAAGCCCAAAAGCCAAATAAGATGAGATGGGGATTTCTTACTATAAGGAGTATTTTGTTGGTTGGTTCGAGGTGGCATAAAAAAAGATACGTAGGAGTTTTGGGGATATAAGTGCCATTATTTGCATATTTACAATAGCAATCGATAGGGTTTACATGTTGCATCATAAGAAAAATATGCATTCAAATCATGTGCATTGTGCAACTCTTATTAATTTCTCATGTATTGTTATTTTTAATAAAAATTATTTGCTTATAAAAAAATTCAAATTTGCTTAGATATAAAAAAGTGATTTTTCCAAAGCAACTTTCAATTGAATATTAAGTGAATGAATATTATCGTGTAACTTAAATTTCTTAGAACGTTGATTAGAATATTAAGGAATTAGTGTAAAAGAATTTTTCTCATATTAAAATCTTAAAATAAATTAAAAATCTATTCATATTTTAAGAAACAACTTAATCTCAATAATTAATAAACTCATCAGGGATTATTGATCAACTATTTTTTGAGAATAAAAAACCAAAAATAATGTCAAATCATAGTGTCATATCAAGAGAAAATATTAAGATAAAGAACAACCTTTGTAATACTTCTCATGAGAGTAATTTTTGTAACCTTTAGTCATATGATTAGGTGAATGGTACTCCTGTAAATCACACAAAGATAAACTTTTGTAGCTCTTTAATTTCATGATTGTTTACAATTTAATGTAGTCCATTAAGGTGTATTTATTCTTTAAAATTTTGTCTTTTAAATTTCATCCCAACCTTTATTTTTAGCTTGGAATGCTTAATTATCATTTGACAAATCACAATATTTCTGTTATTTAAATCACACATAGAATAATCTTTGTAATTTTTTAATTTCAGACTCTTTAAGTTTAAGGGTAAATAACTATTTTTGTCTTCAAATACATAGAGTATTAACAAATTCGTCACATAAAGATGAAAATTAAAATTTTAGTATTCAAAAGTGAAAAACGTGTAATAGATCTATTCATCCGTTAACTTTCGAATGAATGAGCCTATGTGGCACATCTATGGACGCATTTGTCAGTGTTCTACCCATTCAGGGACGAAAATGACTATTTATCAAAAATATAATTTAATCTTCCTCTTTTCTCCCTTTTTTAATCGTTGCAAGTATAACATTACAATACATATTTAAAAAATAGAAAAACAAACATAGGTTAGAACGAACATAATAATAAACATAATATTGATTAATAAGGATAATCTATTGATTGCTGTGAAATTTCTAATGTGATAGTACCTTATCCAAAATATGAGACTCAAACAAAGATACACCGTCATTAAGTTAATCCTTATAAAAAAATGAGACAAAACTTGATTTTTTCAGTACAAAATGTTGTCACAATAGAAATTTCAGAACAATAGATAAATTATGTTTATTATTATGCTTGTTAGGTTTATTTTTCTATTTTTTTTAAGTATTTATTATAATATTATGCTTTCAACGATTAAAAAAGAGAAAAAGATGAAGATTAAATTATATTTTGGATAAATAATTATTTTCATCCTTAAATTTGTAGTGCACTCACAACTTCATTTATGAATGTGTCACGGAAGCTCTTGGGTAATAGATATTATCGTATTTTTTTTACTTCCAAAATTAAAATTTGAATTTTTATAGACGAATTTATTCTAAATTTAATGCAGCTTATTAATGAGTGTTTATCATTGTAATTTATTCCCTTTAAACTTCACCACAATCTTTATTTTCAGCTTCTAACCCTTAGATATCATTCGATAACTCAGAGCCTTTGCGCTCTTTAAAATCACATATAGAGCACCATTTAATTTGTAACTCTTTAATTCCATGGTTTATGTTTGTTTACAATTCAATGCTACCTATTAAAGTGTGTTTGTCTTTTTAACTTTTATCCTTTAAACATTGCTATAACCTTTATTTTCAATGCAACAGACTTATTTAATGTTATTGTATTCTAAATGTATCCTAAGAATAAGCAAAAATAGAAACCTTAGTTACTAAACAATTTTCAATCTTTGTAACTCTTTAATTCCACCACTATTTATAATTCAATATAACATATTAAAGTGTTTATCCTCCCCTTTAAATTTTACAACAACTTTTATTTTCAGCACAATTTATTTATTTCAAAAGTACTATAAGATTCAAGACTCTTTTTCTAGTCTAGATTTACTCGGATATAAATATTTATATTCTATCAATTATTCTTGAATCTAACAGTTAGGAATTTAATGAATTCAGGTACTCGTTAGACAAACTTTACTTAAAATACACATTTGAAATGTGAATGAGCTATCTTCATCCAACTATACCAATCTATCAAATATCAATGCGTGTTTAATGTAGATAAATGAAAAGAAATTACTACTATTGTTACTGTGCTTCTGCACTTAGACGGAAATAAATTCCTCCCCGTTTAACAATTACTATTACAAGTTTAACAACTACTACAACATTTAATTACTACTTTTCAAAGTCCTCATCCACAGAAAAGAAGATAAGAGGTGTCCGTACTGTATTCTCTGATTCTGACTCCTCGTGCCTGTTGCAATTCCAACCTTCTTTGTGTTATAAATTTACAATTATAACCGGCTAAACAAAGTAGCTAGCCTTCAAAAATATAAAACTTTGGTCTTTGGAAATAAGATAAAGTCATAAAATAAAATAAACCATACGAAAACCAACGAATACTAAACGAAAAAAAAGTTCCTAAGAAATATCAAGCTGTCTTACAGTTATTCTACTCTCAATCTTTGTGTACGTAGGAGAGAATAGGCCACTTGGCACGGTTGGTCTATGAAGTGTGGAACAAGTCTGTGACAATTGTCACTTCTTTTCACTGTTTTTTTTTCTTTCCAATCTTTATAAGACCCAATGCACCCTGACTTTTGTTGTCATGCACTGATGCACATCACATTCATTGATTCATTCACTAAATAATGTCGATGGTTCAGTTTTATATTTCAAAAATGTTTTTCTTTTCACACTTTAGAAGGGTACATGTACACTTTTAAAGAAAAAAATTGAAAGGAAAGAGAGAAAAAACAATAAAATAAGAGTTTAATAAATATTTTATTTTTAATTTTTTATGTAAATTTTTTTTATCTAATTAATAATCAATTAGAGACTTCCTTTGATTTTTTAAGATAAATATTTGAGTATGAAATAACATACATTGAGAAATATTAGTTATTTAAATAAATTTTAGGTTTAATTGTATATTTTATCTTTAATTTTTTAGTTTTTGATAAATTTTATCTCTAACAAATTATTTTGTCCTAATTTACTTTTAATTTTTAAGAAATTTGTAAATTTTATCTTTATCATTTATTCATTGGTAAGAATAAAAGTTGGGAGTGAAATTTGTTGAAAATGATAAAAAATTAGGAATAAAATTTATTAAAAATAAAAAGTTAAATGTTAAATTTTCCAAAAAAATAAAAAAGTTAGGTATAAAAAGGAAAATTATATTAGGAATAAAATAATAGTCGCAAGATTTTTAAAATTGAGGATAAAATACATCAAAATAATTAGTTACACATAAAATTCATTAAAAACTAAAAAATTAGAGATAAAAATTACAATTAAATATAAATTTTAATATATCCAAAAGTTAGCTTTTTACTCTCGATCAATTTTAATTTATGTAAAAATATAAAATTCGAAATAGAAAAAAAGAACAGCATTTATATTTATTTTACCAGAACTAGAAGATGAAGGAAAACCACTAGCACAGGCACCTTCATTCCAAGTGGAGTTTATCGTAAATTCCTATTGGGTTCACCATCTTGACCCACAAAACAGGGGTCGCTTTAACCGCCAGTTTCCAAACAATCTATGGGGGCGGTAATGAAATGAAAGTGCACCTACAACACTGGTTTTGCTTCTTTTTTTTTTTTTTTTCATTGCTCTAATAACTATACAACTCAAAACAGTAGCACAATACCATGCCACATGCCCCTAGTTTTCAAACCATGATATTCTCTCTCTCTCTAGCTATTAATATAAACTATCATCTTTAATTTCTTCCTAGACTTCTCATCCTCATGCACTTCTGCACTGTTATTTATTGCTAAACTAAATATCAATATCAATTATCTTCTTCCTCTTTAAGTCAAACCATAACTATTCCATTTCTTTCCACCCCACAGTTTCTGAATTCTGGGTGTTGAGTTTCATTTTCTCCATTTTTTTTTATCTCCCTTGGATGTGTTATTTTCAATCCAAAAGACCATGCAAAAAACTATATTTGAGAATCTGAAAGAGTGACTAGGTGGTCTATCTGATCTTGTGAAGTTTGTGTTTGTGTGAAAGGTGTGAGGCTTATTATTCAGAAGAGTTTGTGTTTGTTCACATAATTGATTGTGGTGTGGTGTGTGTCGGTGGCAATGGAGGCAAGTTTGGTGGAGAGGGGTAGAGAGAGAGCTGGACATGTTAACAAGGTTGGTTATGTTAGAAGGGTCATTGCAAAGAAGAAGAAACAGCTTTATCGAAGGGTTAGGAGACCTGAGTTGAGTGTTTCAAAGACACTTCACCAATTATTTGATTCATGCAGAGAAGCTTTCAAAGGCCCTGGCACTGTTCCTTCGCCACAAGATGTTCAGAGATTGACTCACATACTTGGTATGATGATATTAATGGTATTTTTTTTTATTATTATTATCGGCATGATATTACTGATACTAATATTTGATGGGGCTCGATAAGAAAATTTGTAGTATCTTTTGATCCTAATTAAAAATTTGTAGTCACATGTTGGCAAGTTTAGGAAACAGAATTTTGCATTTGTTTGGATATTTAGGTTATTAGTTAAGAATATTTATATTTTTTGACATCCACTTTCCCGAATTACATAAAATTACAAACAAGAATGCTCCCCTCGATCAAATTGTCTTAGGGATATGACGTCTTAGTTTTGCACCCCACTAACAGATCAATTCATTTTCTTTCGGCCGCAGTTTTTTTTTTGTTATTCATTCATTTATTTAATTTTATTTTTTGTTTCTCATTATGTTCTTTCCAACTTGAAGAAATTGATGATATAATTTCGGTTCTTTAGTGCCTATATAGAGAAGTAAAATTAATTGTCATTCTAGGGTCATCTCTTAGAATGAGTGGTTGTTTGAGCATTTCATTAGTTTTCTTAATATGTACAGTTCGAAAAGTATATATGCATCAATATTTTCGATGTATATTCTAGTGATGTATTGTGCATTTGCAATTTATTTTCTCTAAGAATTTAGGCATTTATTATTATTAATTCATGGTTGTATTATTGTATATTTATATCAACGTATTCTAGCTTAGTTGGGTGAGGAGTGTGCTTGAATTGTGGTAAATTCTCTACTGGTGCTGATTCTTAATGTCTTCAGATAACATGAAGCCAGAAGATGTGGGGCTAAGTAGAGATCTGCAGTTCTTCAAGCCTGGAAATATTGTCAAAGAGAACCAAAGGGTCACTTATACAACCGTGTACAAGTGTGACAATTTCTCAGTAAGTGTTTCATTCTCATTACTCCCTAATCACCAACACTCACCACTGTAATTGCTACTTGCTGCTTTGTGTGCTTAATTCATTTATGGGGACATTTTCTCTATGTGCAGCTCTGCATCTTTTTCATACCTGAAGGAGGAGTCATTCCTCTCCACAACCACCCGGACATGACTGTTTTCAGCAAGCTTTTATTAGGACTAATGCACATTAAGTCCTATGATTGGGTTGACCCTGAGGCCTCTGATGATAACATGTTGCAACCACAATCTCAATGTGGGTTCTCTCTCCTTTTTGCTTTTTTTTTTTTTTAATTTTAAATGACCATGAATTAATGGGGTGTGTAATTAGTTCTTTGTAAGCTGACCCCCACACATGCGTTTTTTTTTTTTTTTTGCAGTGAGATTGGCAATGTTAAAAGTTGATAAGGTGTTCACATCTTCATGTGACACTTCTGTGCTGTATCCAACAACAGGAGGCAACATCCATGAATTCACAGCCATAACCCCATGTGCTGTGCTTGATGTCATTGGCCCTCCTTATTCCAAAGAAGATGGAAGGGACTGTTCCTACTACAGAGATCACCCTTATACTTGTTTTCCTAGTAAGTAACTCTCTCATTGTGCACAATCATTGTATGTGAAACTTTTAGCAAATCACATTTATATTGTTTGCAAGTATGCTATTGTTTTTTTTTTTTAAGAAATTGTATGGCACCTTCAGAAATTTGAGTATTTTGGTACTGTTATTGAGAGAAACTCTCTTGCGTTTCCAAACTCATTCAACTATTGACTATTTTTTGACTTAAAAACAATTGTACCAAAACTCATATATTTCTCTTGGTACTACAAATCTCAATTTCTTTTGCTCATTTCCATAATAATTTTTTGCTTTAAGGACAAGACTTACACAGTTCTTTGATGTTATTTTCCAAATCTATTTGAAGTTCATCTTGAATTAGATATAAACATAGGTGAAACTCTCGTTTTGATTAGAGATTTGTGTGCATCTAATTTTTGTCCTTGTCTTAAAAGAAATTAAAATGGGATTCAAATGTTTCCACTTGTCATATAATTCCTCCTTATTCTGTCAAACTTTCACCTATTGAGATTCTTATCAACACACTGATTCAACTTGAATATCGAATTTGAAAAAGATAAAAAGGGTAACAATACATATGCACAAACATTAAACAGTGTTAGATAATGTTAGCATCAGATCTCACGTCTTGTTTTGTGCATCACTATTCCTACTTGACGAGGTGACACCTCCGCTTGTCCACTATTATTTCAGTGTCTGTCTGAGAGGATGTACAATTGTACATTACTGCCATGTCTCTGACCATTAATGATTTACCCTGCAGACGAAAGGATTATTGGTGAGGCAAAAGAGGAAAATGATAGTTACACGTGGCTGGAAGAAATTGAGATGCCAGAGAACTCTGAAATGAATGGTGTTGAGTACCTGGGTCCAACACCCTCTTAGTGTATGTTTGGGAATCACTTGAATCCAACTCCGATGGTCTTTCAATGAAAGCTACAATATGGTTGCTTTGAAATTTTTACATTGGAACGTGTAATTTCTGGGTGATTTTAATGCTAATTCAAACACACCCTTAGTAGTAACATCTTACCGTGTACTACTAACGCTACGGATCATACACAGAATCTCCCGTCGCTTTCCCTTTTTGTCCACATTCAATGAATGCGTGCTGCACGTGTTGGCTTTTGTTCTTTTATGTTGAAAATGTACCTATAATTCGCACATTTTTGCTATAGTTGGTATTTATAACATCATGGGACTTGTTGTCATGTATAGGAAAACTATGGGCTTGAGGTGGTTCAGCTGTCAATAAGTTGGGAGTTTATGATTCATCCTTTCCGGCTTCTTTTGTTACTTTTTTTTTTTTTTTTTGCAAAGGGTCCACAGTGGTAACTTTATTGAACAAGTGGTGAACAAGGTTGACTCACTTGTTATGGAGAGAAAGCCATCCATGACTTGTTATGGGGAGAAAGACATCCATGACAGGCAATACTTTTATGTTTGTGGGAAAATAAATAGATAATAAATATTAGAGTGAATTGCACTTTAGATTCTTTAATATTGAACACGTCTTTATTTTTTAGTAAATTACACCTCAACCATGAGGTTTGTCCTAATTACATTCGATATTTTTTTTTATTTTGAATCGTACAAAAAAAATCTTTTAATTTCTGGATATTTGTTACAATTTAATTCTCTTCTTAGGTGTAAATCATTACACCAATCCTCTTTTTAATAGTGAAAAATGTTACACTGGTCCCTCTAAAAAAAATAGAAGAGTATCATGTCATAAAAATAAACAATATGAATATGAGGGAGTCGGTATAATTTATTCTTTCTTTTTCTATTCTTATATGATTTTTTAATTGATTAAAAAACATTACTATTTAATTGATTGAAAAGCATTACTACTTTAACGCCTCATATGATACTAACTTTTCTAATTATTCAAAAAAATTATCAGGTGTTAATATATTTTATTCTAAAACTTATTGAAAATTATTAGTAGAATTTGAGTTTGAATTTTTCAAGGTTTTGTAAACGAAGATAATAGAGGAGAGATTTTATCAAACAATGGAATAAAATTATTGTTTCATATAATTATAAAATATTAAAATGACATTTTTATTCTATTCTATTTTATTATCTACCATTAACATAAACATAGCTTAAAAGGTTTCTTGGTGGGTTAAGAGAGAAGACATTTCAGAATAAATTTTTCAATTTTGGTTGAGATAAGAGTGGTCTAGACTTTTCTTTTAGAGTTAATGTTCTAACCTTATCTTAGAAATATTTTATCATATTTCCTTTTATGTTGATGTAAAGTTTCATCATTTTATTCTTAAAAGTTGTTTAAATGAATTAAGAGATAAGGGTGTTTATAAAATATTATTAACCCTAAGTACTTATCAATATTGACTTTTTTGACATACTAGAACAATATGTGATTAAAAAAGGTATATAAAATAAATGTAATGAATTTAATAAATATTTTTTTCTAATTAAAGAAATAGTATGAGAAATGTATATTTATAAAAAGAAAATATTAAAAATGTTTAACTATGAGAGAAAGAAAGTGAGAGATTTTTTTTAAAGAAAAATTGGGCATTTTAATTTATAATATAGACATAAATATTAATAAAATAAAATATTTTTTATGCATAAAAATATGTCCATTGTACAAAATAAATATTTTTTTTATAAACTAAAATTTATAATAAATAAAAACTTTTAAACATATAAATTACAATATAATTATGAAATAAAATAAACATAATACGAGAGAGTTGAATAATGTGTTTGTGAAGTTTAAAACTTTTTGCTACCTTTAGCAAAACACAATTTTAAAAAATCACAAATATTTCATTCAAAGGGAAAGTTTGAAAGGATGATTATATTTTTTAATTTGATAGGTTTAATTCTCCTTCAAATGGTTATAATAAATATTATTTATGTCCTTTCTCGTTATCATCAACAACAATTTTAATTCAAAGATTGTCAAATCTCAAGTATTTTTTAACACAAAATCATTCTTAGTTTTTACAAACAGAAATGAACCCGACAAAAAAAATTGAGAGAGAAATATAATTTAGATGATTTTGTAATAAAAAATGACATTAATTATTTATTTTATAAAAAAGTCTAAAATCTATTAAAGTAAATTTCAATGATAAATATTTGGTATAACTTAATATTTAGTTTTTTTAAAAAAATTTATATAATAATATCTTGTTTAACACTTTCTTTAAATGTCCAAAACTATCAATGCTAACTTCTCTTCTTCCTTTTTATTCTTGATACACCATTCATTGTCATGATTGGTGGTAGAGCTCCTCCTTCATTATTGTGTCTAATTTGGTTGAACTCCTCTTTCATTGGTAGTTTGTGATTGTCGTGGTGATTGATGTTGCGGGTATAACCTAAAAATATTTTTAAAAAATCATTTTTAATGTTTTTTTTTATAAATTTAGTTATATTTTTTATAATACATTTAATTACTCATTTGTTTCTATAGTTTCATAATTTTAATCCTTTTTAGTTTAAAATTGATTTTTTTAGTTTTTATAATTTATATTTTAATTATCTTATAGTCCTTATAATTTGAAAGTAATATTTTTAATCTTATAGTTTATATTTTGATTCTCTTTTAATCCTTACCATCAAAATATGATTAATATTATGAATTACAATTAACTACAAAAATATTAACAAGTAATCCATAAGTAATTTATCGCAAGATAATTTATAATAAAAAAAAGTTAATAATTTGTAACTAATTTGTTTTTTACACACATGCACGCCCGCCCGAATATTATTATAGCCCTTCAAGACAGTTGTTCCCTTCAGGGCAACATGAACAACTCAATGGCATGGATACAATAGAGATGCCTTCCAATGACTATTCATAAACAATTGCACCTAGACAAGGAAGTCCACCCAGAGAAAACTCGATTAAGTATAATGATAATCAGAGTCACTAGCTCATTTTCTATATACATATAAATGATACATCTCCAGCATAACCAACCATATGCAGTACCTGTAATCTATGCTTCATCTTTTTATGAAGTTCAAACTTGAAATGTCTGTCAAGTGTGCATTCAGTATTATGCCTAATATTGACCTGCAAATTAAGCAAGAAGCAGTTTTCAATTCAATGTAAATACTAAATATCAATGAGAATGGAAAAAAATAAAATTTATCATCACAAAGACCTTGAAGATCATCGTTTCCCAAAACCAACAGCGACCTTTCTCCTCCTGCGGTTTTCTATCTTTTCAGGGCTTGAGAGTCCAGTCATTCCCTCGTACTTTGTTTCTAGGGCCTGTAATAATTTTACCAGAACGTTTATTAACATTCTTTCTCCAGAATTCAATTTCTGTGTACTCAATGTAGGCATGATAGATCTCCATATTGTCCGACAGATGAAATAAACAATTAGAAATGTGATAAATTGTCTTCAATGATTAGTTTGTGTCACTCTTACTTCACTAAAACCAAAGGACCAAATAGAAACTAAAAGAAGAGATAAAGGAACAAATTCAGAAAAGATAAAAATAAAGGACTAAACTTAGAAGTTGAAAAATACACTTAACAAAAGTGGGAGAAATGTTAAAAATTTGCCTATGCAGCTGTTGAGATGGCAATTTCAAAGCTCACATCTTAGGTTTTATATATTATATATATGTTGTCTTAATGAATTTCTCCATTTATTAAGGGAAACAACAAAACAATTTTTCCTTTTCATGTCATCTAGATTCTAGATGATTATGCCTTTGCATTTGTGTATGCACTAAGGAAATTGCAAACATGGAAAATTAAGCAACACTGTTCTTTCAAGTTCCAAGTGCAATATTTATTCCTAATTTATGACAATAAACTTTTGTAACGCAAGAATTTGCCCCAATGCTTTTCGAAAAAAGATAAGCCTAGTGCATGAGCCTCCCGTTAGGAATCTTCTCTACTTTACTAACTGCAACTAGAGGTAGGACAGACGCACACAAGAACCAACACAAGACAGTACACGCAGAGATAAAAGATTCACTGTTATTGATAGTTCTTTCTCTCTTTACACAAGGAAGAGCTCTCTTCCCTTACAACACTAAGACACTTCTCAGGTTCTCTCAATACAATCAATTTCTCCCATTTTCCCCCTCCTTAGAAAAACTGCTATATATTCAAAACTACTAACTAACCTGCCAGAACCTAACTGTCACTCCTTCTCATCTTATTCTTCCTACTGTATTGTAACAACGACTTAGCTACAGTAGATGATTCCTCTTGCCTAACAATAACCCCCCAGGAAAAGAACCTTGTCCTCAAGGTTGAAAGCAGGGAATTGTTGCATCATATTTGATCTGTCCTGCAAGGTTGCTCCTTCAGCATGCTGTCCTTTCCACTTGATGAATACTTGTGGAATTTTTGCTCCTGCTGAACCAAACATTCTTGTTACCAATACTTGTTCCGGTTGTATCCCTTGTTCTTCAGCTTGTAGTTCCTTTGGCAATTCTTCCTCAATCTGATGTTCTCCCACTGCAAGCCGGGGTCTGTGATAGTCTGGTTCTTGAAATCTTTGTGAGAAAAATGATCTAACTTCCTCCTTCACTCTATGTGGTTCATCAGTCCATGTTCCATCAATCATGACTCCTTTTAAGGAGTTATTCCCACGGTTAGCATTCATCAGCAAATGAAAGTAAAGTGAGTTGCAGTCACCTTCCTTGATCCATCTTGACCTCGCCTTCTGTCTCAATAGAGATTCATGAGCTTGAGCAGCTACCCATAGTGCTTCCTGTAATTGTTTCCTTGTCAGCACTTATTGGGGAGATAGCTGTCTATGAATTGTGTCCTCCTACATTTTCTTTAAGTCAGCCTCAATCTTCTTGACCTTCTTGAAAGTATCTCCAAATTGTTCCTTATTCCAAATCTTCAGCCTTTCTTTGAGTCTCTTCATTTTTTCTTTGAGCAAGTAACCTCCCCACCTCGATTGCTGATTGGAGATCCAGCATTGGTGAACAGTTGCCTTGAAAGAGTTGTCTAATAGCCAACAATATAGAATCCTAAAAGGTTTAGGATCCCAATCTACAAACTTAGACCGTAGCAAGATTGGACAATGATCTGAGAAGTTTCTCTCCAATGTAAGTTGAGTACTTCCAGGCCATTTACCAAGCCATTCAGGAGATACCAAGAATTTGTCCAGGTTACTCCTAAAAGCACCATTGGGTCTGAACCAAGTGAATTTTCTTTCCAACCATGGTACCTCAACAGCCTCCAAATCGTCTATCCAATCATTGAACTCTTTTATGCTAATATCCCCTAATCCCTTTTGACATGTGCCAAACCTTTACGTTGGGTCTCTAATGTTGTTGAAATCACCTAGAATGCACCATAGTCCCCATAGATTGAATCTTTCAGCTGCTTTACATTATACCATAATGTTCTCTTATTTTGAATGTCACATGGTGAATAGATGGTAACTAAATTGATTTGTTGTGCCTCCTTAAGCCATTCCCCTACTAAGAGAATAAATCCATTGCCAATGACTTTCCTTTGTAACTTGAAGGTTTTTTCACTCCACAGACATAAAATGCCTCCTGCTGTATTAGTAGCAGGTTGCATCTCCCAACTAACTTCAAAATCTCCCCACAGTGCTTGACACATGGATTAGTCAATTGTTTCTTTCTTTGTCTCCTGAAAATAGATCATGTTTGCATTCTCCTTCTTGATCAATCTTCTAATTGTTGCCGATTTTACCCCCCCTCCCTAATCCTCTGACGTTGTGTGAGACAATATTCATGGAGTATTGCTTCTATTTCCCAACCTATTTGCTTCATTCATGTCTCTTTCTACCATAGACTTTATTTTTTCAACGATTTCATCCTGTTCAAACCCTCCTGTAGCCCCCAGTTGTTTGGCCATGCTCCAAATATTAGTTGCCTCCTAAATCTGATGGTTCTCTGAGGTTACGTCGTCACCTTCCTTCTGTGGTACTGATTCTCTCCCGGGGACAATGATGTCATTAAGAACATTCCCAACTTGTGCCATGTCCGGTAGGTGTTGGTTATGTAGGCTGCTCATTTCTGTTTCTGTCACTGTAGCAATGTGTGAGTAGCCCATTTGTGATTTCTTATGGTACCTCCTATGTCTTGAATAAACCTGCCATGTACTATTAGAATCCCCTGTTTTATTTTGTGGACTGAAGCCCAAGTGTTCTATTTTCGCATTTGGGGTGTGAATAGAAAAGCCCATCCCTTTATTTAAACATCCTTCAGCCATCCAAGTGTCACATGCTGATGCTGTTTTTTCAAATAAAAGTTGTGCCCCTGTCGCGTCACTGCTCTCCCTTTTCTTGGTTGCCATTTTCATGTCTTGGTTGCTCCCCTGCTGCATGGGTGGTGGTCCCGACGTACTGAGACTCCCCCTGTTTGGGTACAACAGCGTCTGGGTAGGTAGACGTTCTCTCTCTACTCTGACGCGCCGTCGGATCGATAGTTTTCTGCCTTCTGTCTATCGTCCGCGGGATAATTCCTTTACCCAGTGGATAGTCGTGCTCGCTTTTACCGCTGGTTAATGAGATGATCTCGTGGTCCTCGTTACCGGCAATGGGACTGCTGGTGGTCCTACATGGTTCAGTTCGCGATTCCGACGCCACCAGGTCAAGCAGCTCACCTTCGTTCACCATCATGTCTGTCGTTCTCAGAGTGAGATTGTCGAGGTAGCTTTCCTCGAAGTTGATCTCATTCGACGATCCCATGAAGCTACATCGTCTTCTATGGCAGTCGAGGGTGTCGCAACCGCATTCCTCCACTACGCGCACTTTGAAAATTTCGCCGCCGATGTGGACGTTAACAATATGCTGGATTGTAGGCCTCCATGGAGTCTTAATGAGCACCCTTGCTCTGTCCAGCCTCTATTTTTCCTCGACATCATCGTCCACGTCCACTATCTCTCCCATGGCAACCACTATCTTCTATATGTGTTTCGTATCCCAAGCTAGAAGCGGAATACCCCAACATTGAACCTAGGTTTAGTCTGAATCCTGTGCGTAGACTCGGGCTCCATTTCTCCAGTGAGTAGAACATTGAAGCGCCTCCATCTTTTCCACCATTCATCATTTGTTTTGCTCTAGCGTCAGTAAGGCCAAGTAGCAAAACTAAGTCATTTCCTATGTACTTGGGTGTTATGTCCAATCCTATCTCCCACAGTAGGTCGTCCTCCATTCTTTCGAACATGGAAGGATTTTTTAAACGCCCTACCCACACCTCATTCAGCCATTTCTTGTCTTCTGGTCCTATGTCAAGGTGAACCGAGGATAATGAAATTTCGCGGCTTTGGGGTTGGTTGTTGGGAGGCAACCTTTACCCTGGATTCCTTGTATTTCTTGTCAGCACCGCCGCGTATGAAGCTGGATTTGTTTGGTGGTGTGGTTGTCTGGCTCAATCAACTTCTTTTTCTTTACTCTTCTCATGCCCCTGTGGTTTGATTCCTGAAGCTATCTTTCTTGGCATCTCCCTTCCATACTTTGGAATGTTAACATATAATTTCATCTCGCCAATGACGATCTTGTCCAACTGCCTTGCTAGGTAGTGAGCGTCGTTCACCCCTTGAATCTAGCAAAACCGTACCTTCTTCCATTGTAGTTTCTTCGATTGGGTATGAAGATCAATGGTGCCACAACTCCTTCTCAGTGATTTCATTAGAAAAACGTGTGAAGTAGAAGGATGATATGTCCTTGTGATCCCTCCAATTTGAACGAACGTAGTGTTGCTGGTGTCTTTCCCTGTTTCCTGCATAGGCCCGTCGAAGGTCCTCCCTGAAGCTCACTCTCTCAGCTGCCTAACCTCTAAACCTATCTCTCTCCCATCCAGTGTTTCTCTCTCTAGACTTTTTAGGTTCCCATGATGCGCTATATATCAATATGTCATCGAAGAAAACCAAAACAAATTCCCTTTAGTTCATCTAGTAACTCCTCAATGACAGGAATGGGAAACTTGTCAGGGATAGTCTCCTTATTTAAAGCCCTGTAGTTAGTGCAAAATCGCCAACTTCCATCTTTCTTTTTAACCAAAATCATAGGGCTCGAGTAAGGACTGTTGTTAGGCCTTATAATTCCAGCCTCAAGCATCCCACTGACTTGCTTTTCAATTTCATTTTTCTGTAGATAAGGGTATCTATAAGGCCTAACATTGATTAGATCAGTTCCTGTTCTGATAGGGATGGCATGATCGACTGCCTAAGGTGGAGGTAGTCCTTTCCTTTCAGCAAATACACTAGGAAATCCATCCAGTACCCCTTGCACTTGTTTTTTGTTCTACAATAGAACCTTCATATTGCACTTTCAAACCCAGTTGCTGCACTAATTCTTGAGAAATAAAGTTGTGGCAAACACCACTATCAATCAAAATCAACACTCTTTTACCCTGAATCAACCCTTCCAATTTCATTGTTTGTGGTTGAGTAAATCCACCAGTTGAGCAAACGAATAAGTCCATCCATTGGCACTCCACCTCTGTTTCTCCTGTATTCTCAAGCTCCCCTTCCAATCTTATAATCTCCTCTTCATTATTAATCCATTCATCCCCGGCCAAAATAAGCAACCTGAGGTTTTCTTCAAGGCACTTGTGACTAGCAACATGGTCCTCCACAATGATAACAAAGTTTTGCTTCACAGCAGCGAAGCTACTCCTAGTAGGGCAAGTTTCAGACTCCCCTATTCCGTGATCCCGAGCTCGTAGACTCACTCTGATTTGCAGCCATTACATTCGAAGAGCTATGCGCATCCCCTCTTAGTGTTCGATTATGATGTTGGGTGTTGTGAAAGGTGTTCGTTACGGATCCTCCAACACTATGTATCCACATTCCTCCCTTGTGTTGAAAATGAAACCCAAGACTACGCAACTCGACCACTAGATTCCCTTCTTTTTTAGCTTCCTCGAAATCATCCGTCAACTCCCATGGAGTTGACAGATCCTTCGGTTTGCGGGGACGAATTTTTGTGCGGATCTCCTTGCAAAGTCCCACCAAAAAATGTTCTCTCAATTGCGCTTCCTTTGTACCCGAGACTTGAGCCACCAACACCTCGAATTACTCAATGAATTCAGTCATGGTCCCCATTTAGCGCAACGTTGCCAAACGTTCATAAGTATCTCCCTTTTCGGTACCACCATAGCACTTTAATCAGCATTGCCTTGAAAATAGACCAACTTTTCCGCTTCGTCTTATGCCTCCAATACTGGAACCGGTGCAAGGTGTTTTCTTCCATGGTGATAAAGGCCAATCTCACTTTTGCGCTCTGTTGGACATGTTGCACGGCAAAAAACTTCACACACGCGACCCAACCTAATGGATTCTCTCCTTCAAACATTGGCATTTTCACCCCTTTCGCCCAATAATGGCGTGATGAATTCAGTATTGAATCTGTCTCAGACTCGCTCGCTTCATCCTCTAATGTTGATAAAGGCTCCAATTCCGTCGCGAACTCCTCATCCTCCAACCCACTATTCTGCTCCATAGATGCATTATTGGCATCATTATACATGATGTCTTTCTATTCCATGAGCATCTTCATCATCTTGCGCAAATCTTTAATGTCGTCACACTGTTTTGACACCTTTGCAATCACCTCAATTTGTTTTTTGGACGATTTCTGTAACTCAATGGGCATCGCCTTCAATTCGCTAGTTGTTGTTTTCAATGCTGCAGCCGAAGATTCCAGCGCAATGAATCGAGCCTCGTCACGATCCAAGATTCTTTCTTCAACAAATCGGACCAGTTGTTAGGAATATTCTCTACTTTACTAAGTACAACTAGAGGTAGAACAGACACACACAAGAACCAACACAAGACAGTACACGCAGAGATAACGGATTCACTGTTATTGATAGTTCTTTCTTTACACAAGGAAGAACACTCTCTTCCCTTACAACACTGAGACACTTCTCAAGTTCTCTCAATACAATCAATTCCTCCCTTTTTTCCCCTCCATCTCAAGAAAGCTGCTATATATTCAAAACTACTAACAAACCTGCGAGTAGTTGACAACTGACAGAGTCTAACTAACTCCCAACAACCTAACGGTCACTCCTCATCTTATTCTTCCTCCTGTACCATATCAACGGCTTAGCTACGGTAGATGATTCCTCTTGCCTAACACCCACCTAGTGGGGTTTAGGGAGGGTAGATGCATGCAGTCAAGTAGAATCCTATTTCCAAGATTTGAACTGACAGAGTCTAACTAACTCCCAACAACCTAACGGTCACTCCTCATCTTATTCTTCCTCCTGTACCATATCAACGGCTTAGCTACGGTAGATGATTCCTCTTGCCTAACACCCACCTAGTGGGGTTTAGGGAGGGTAGATGCATGCAGTCAAGTAGAATCCTATTTCCAAGATTTGAACCTGTGACGTCCAGGTCACAAGGTAATAGCCTAACAGTTTTGCCAAGGCTCACCCTCTACCACGAAGGTTTTTCTAAAATAAAAAATAAAAGGGTAAATAAACTTTGGGTCCCTGTCAAATAGGGTGTTTTTGATTTTAGTCCATTAAAGTTTCTTGTTTTTGTTCAAGTCTTTTAAAGCTTTAATCTTTTTATTTTAGTCTGTTGTCAAGTAATAGTGATAATTGATGACATAACAGCGACTATGGCAGCTCATTGACTAGCTACATCACAACGGAGTTTGGCACCGCAGTTCGACGTCATCAATTATTTTGATCACATGAAGATTTACATAGTTTACTAAAAAATAATTACACATGACTGCCTGGTTAGACTCCTTGATGACATGAGAAGTCAATGAACTCTCAACGTCATCATTTAACATTGTTATTTGACCACAGAGACCAAAAAGTTATTGAAGCAAAAATAAAAAAAGGTAAAACAGTACCCCAAGTAGAAATTAGATTTTTAGTTTTGATTACTGAAGCTCAGTCACCTCCACCATATAGTAAGTGCATGACATAACATAACTGTAAACCTCACACCAACTCCGCCTAGCTAATTTATGTGATGAAATAAATGTTTTCCTCGTTATGTATTTCTCAAGTCAAGGAAAGTACACAAGTGACAGAGTGACAAAACAGCGAGAGTTTTTCCTAACCTGTAACTGTCCACAAATACCATCAAGAACTTCTTCAGTCATTCTCTCAAAGAAAAGAATTCCCTGCAGACACAACAATTATACATAAGCATATGGGCAATTACCATCAGATCGTAACATGAAATTAGTTAAAAAAGTTTGGATATTAACAAACTTAGCCATACAATCAAGTGAAGAAATCCATAGAAGAGAAGGGAGAGAAGGTTGATGACTAATGGGATGCACTTAGTGAACCCCAAATGTGTATTTACAGTAATAATGTGGGCTTATAACAGGTTCAGTAACACCACAAGTGTCACACATGTAGAGTGAGAACCCCTTTTTTTTAATGAGTATCACTGTACACATCAGGTCTCATTTATACATGAAAATATACAAAGTAGTTTAGGGCACATTTTTTAAGCTTTTTAGGGGAAAAAAGTGATTTAATGTTCAAAAATGTGAATGTTTTTAGAGATTTTTTCAAAACCTATCATTATAGATTCCTAAATCCTAAAATATTTTTTTTATATTCTGATTTCCTTAAATGCTTACCCAAACAAGTTAGCATATTTCAAATGTGATCTTTTTAAGGAAAAAATCTTGAACAAACACACTCTTAATAGCACATGTTGAACAAGACCTCTTGCTGCCTAGGTTCAAAAGGTTTGGATGAAGAAAAAGCAAACAACAAGAAAATTAGACAAGAGTTTTTTTTTGAACTGCAAAGATAATTTATATTTATAATTAAAAGTACCAGTGGTACTACAGGTTACAATGAAGAATTGACTTCTGAAATTTAGCCATACAGACAACCATCACAATACAACACACAAAACCTGCCCTTCTTAGTAGCATTAGATAAATGCTAAAGACATTGCTGAGGACCACTGGGAAAAAGGGACAGTGAAATCCTTTTCCCACCCCTTCAGCCAGGTCCACATAACGAAAAGAATGCTATCTGCCAATTTAGAGATATCGAAGGATTGATTCTGAAAGATGATATCATTCCTGAGTTTTCAGATTGAGTTTGTAGCTGCCAACCACCAGATTTTCCATCTTCTAGCAATAGCCTGTGTTCCTGCAGTAGGTGAATGTTGGAGAAAATTATCCATTGGTCTACAATGGATGATTCTGTCTTCCTTCACCCAGGATAAGAATTCCCACCACAGGGGCTGAATTTTGTCACAAGTGAAGAACAAATGGGAAGCAGACTCAGGTTTGCTGTGACAGAAAGGGCATAAGTCACTGTTAGTTTGAATTTGCCTCTTCGCTAGGTTATCCTTAGTAGGAAGTCTATCCCATAACAACCTCCAGGCAAAGGACAAGGCTCTCGGGGGGATTTTAATATCCCATAGTTTCTGGAATGCCAAGTGCTGGACTTCAGAAGCCTGCTCCTCTTTTAAAACTTGATAGGCAGATTTAGTAGAAAAGATTCCATTAATGTCAGCTCTCCAAACCCAGGTGTCATTCAAGTTGCTATTTAACCTGATCGTTGAAATTTGATCAATGAAATTGGAAGCAATTCCCATCTAATCAAACAGGTTTATTCTCCATAGAAGATTCCATTCCCACCCATTTTCAGAGAAGGATCCCATATCAGCCACTCTGTGATTTCTTTGAGAGGAAATTGAATATAAATCTGGAAATTGATCTTTGAGGGGAATTCCATCCTCAGCCCAAGCATCTTCCCAGAACAGGATTTGGTCACCCCTGCCCATCTTCCAGCAGAATTGTTTAGAAGCAGCATTCATGCTTTTGATGTTGATTAAGTACCTTTAGGTCAGCCCACCAGGTAGAAAAATGATGTTTTTGAGGCCCCTGATCCAATCCTCTCCACCCTTTATATTTAGAGATCAAAATCCTATTTCACAGCTGGTGTGGTTGGTGAAACATCAGCCATTTCCACTTGATTAGCAAAGAATTATTTAGAATTCTAAGATCTTTGATCCCCAAATCTCCCACATCTCTAGAAACACAGCATTGTGACCAAGATACCCATGCAATCTTCTTTCCTTCTTGGTTACCTCCCCACAGAAATTGTCTTTGAATGGAAGATAACCTATTAGTCACTGTTTTAGGGGCCCTGAAAAAAGATAAGTAGAACAAAGGTAATGCTGTTAAGACAGCATTAATAAGAGTGAGTCTACCAGCCATGGATATATTTCTCTTATTCCACCTGTTCAGCCTATTCTCAAATTTCCTAATTATAGGATCCCACACCACCTTTCTTTTGGGATTGACACCAATCGGAAGTCCTAAATAACAGAAAGGAAATTGCAGCAAAGCACAGTTGAGATAACCTCCTGAGAATAACCTTCACAGTTTTGACATTTGCCATAGATGCTTCTCCAAAGAATATCGTATCATCAGCGTATTGAAGAACATCCGCAGGCACCTTATTGCTCCCCACCAAAAAGCTTAAAAAGCATTGATTTGATACTGTTTCCCTCATGAGACCTGTCAAGCCTTTAGCCACTAAATCAAATAAAAGAAGAGCCAAAGGATCCACTTGTCTAAACCCTCTTTGAGGTTTGAATTCAGCAGTAGGGCTGCCATTCACAAGGACAGACAGAAGCTGAAGTGAGACAACCCCTGATCCACCTTATCCACCTCTCATGGAAACCCATTCTTCTGAGCATATAGAGAAGAAATTGCCAAGAAACAGAATCATAGGCCTTCTCAAAGTCCACTTTGAAAACCATGCAGGATCTCTTAGACCTCCTAGCCTCCTCAACCACTTCATTAGCCACCAAGACTCCATGCAGCAGCTGTCTCCCTTTAACAAATGCTGACTGCCTTTCATCAATAAGCTGAGGCATGATCTTTCTCATCCTATTAGCCAGCATTTTAGCAATAACTTTATATATGCAGCCTATGAGGGAAATAGGCCTAAAGTCACTAATAACCTGGGGATCCTTTATCTTAGGTATAAGAGCAAACTGACTGAATAAATTAGACAAGAGTGACTTGGGCATTTTATGTTACACTTTATAGTTCTAGCTGAGCCTGACTCGAGATCAAACTGACTGAATAAATTTAAAATCAGGTTTTCTAAAGGTAAAAATTTAATAAGTAAAAACTGATTTTGATGTTTAAAATATGAGCACAAGGTTTTTCAAAAAGAAATTTCGCAAAAACTAAATGAGGGAAAAGGAATCAATTTCCACATTGCTGGAATCAATTCCAACGCAAAGGAATCAATTAATAAATAAAGGAATCCATTTTTGAGCAAAGATTTCTCACAAGGAATCGACTCCCATTTGGGAGGAATCAATTCCCAACGGATATCAGCAAATTTTGAAATTAAGAGTGGGAAAATCTTTTTCCGATTATCTTTTTATCAGAAGCTCACATCCTGTGGGCCTGATAAAATCATTTTCGCTGTACAAAAAAATCGCCATCAATCTGATTGTCCCAATGACCACCTCCGTTTGAGGTAGGACCGCCAACACCAGAAGCATTTCACACACTACTCACGCAACTAGCAAAACATATTCTCTTACAAGTCTCAATCATCTCAAAGTATCATCCTTTATCTTTATTTATATATTTGACATGCTTAATTGTCTCTCTTTCTGCCTTAAATGGAGAAAGTGGATTTCTGCTTGTCTTCACTCAGCTACTATCTCAATTTTAGTAAATGGGAGCCCTACAAAGGAACTAGTCCCCTCTAGAGGACTGAGACAAGGAGACCCTTTGACTCCTATGCTTTTTAATATAGTGGCTGAGGGCCTTACTGGCATGATGAGAGAGGCTTTGAATAAAAACCTATATAGAAGCTTCTTGGTTGGGAAGCAAAATGTGCCTATAAACATATTGCAATATGCTGACGACACAGTCTTTGTTGGAGAGGCTTCTTGGGATAATATTCTTGTGTTGAAGTCCATGCTTAGGGGCTTTGAAATGGTTTCGGGGATTAATTATGCAAAAAGCCAGTTTGGGGTTGTCGGGTTTCAGACCAATTGGGCTCATGAAGCAGCCCAATTCCTGAACTGTAGACAGTTGGACATCCCTTTCCATTACTTGGGCATGCCTATTGCTGTTAAAGCCTCCAGCAGGATGGTTTGGGAG
Source organism: Glycine max (assembly GCF_000004515.6). NCBI lineage: Eukaryota > Viridiplantae > Streptophyta > Magnoliopsida > Fabales > Fabaceae > Glycine > Glycine max. The sequence continues at coordinate 37,535,313 of NC_038255.2, forward strand.
CCTTTGATCAACAAGTTTGAAGCTAAGCTCTCAAAGTGGAATCAGAAAATTCTATCTATGGGTGGCAAGGTCACCTTGATAAAATCTGTCCTGAATGCACTTCCTATATATCTTTTATCTTTCTTCAAGATTCCTCAAAGAATAGTAGATAAACTGGTGTCTCTTCAAAGGAAATTCATGTGGGGGGGAAATCAACACCATAACAGAATTTCTTGGGTAAAGTGGGCTGACATATGTACTCCGAAGATTGATGGGGGATTGGGGATCAAAGACCTATCCAAATTCAATGCAGCCTTAAGGGGAAGATGGATCTGGGACTTAGCTTCCAATCACAAGCAGCTTTGGGCCAGACTTCTAACCTCCAAATATGGAGGATTGTCAGATTTGCAGAATGGTAGAGATAAAGGTTGGCACTCCCATTGGTGGAAGGACCTTAGAAAGCTTTATCATCAGCTAGATTTTCACATTATCCACCAGAATATGACCTGGAGGGTTGGATGTGGGGATAAGGTAAGGTTCTGGCAAGATTCATGGCTAGGACAGGGATGCAGCCTTCAGCAGAAATACAATCAACTATTCTTGATTAGCAGATAGCAAAACCTTCCCATCTCCAAGATGGGGAAGTTTTCTCAGAATACATGGAGCTGGGATCTTAAATGGAGAAGGAACCTTTTCGACCATGAGAATGAGCAAGCAATAGCTTTCATGGATGATATATCTGCTTTTTCTATTCATCAGCAGCTGCAGGATACTATAGTGTGGAAAGCTGACCCTACTGGGATTTATTCTACCAAGTCAGCATATAGGCTCTTGATACCTACCAATAGCCCTGGTCAGCACAGTAGGAATTTCCAGATTCTAAGGAAGCTTAAAATCTCCCCAAGGGCTGAGATGTTCTCATGGAGGTTGTTTAGGGATAGACTCCCTACCAGGGCTAATTTGCTCAGGAGAAATATGGCTCTACAGGATACTATGTGTCCTCTTTGTGAAAATCACCAGGAGGAGGCTGGCCATCTCTTTTTTCATTGCAGAATGACTATAGGGCTGTGGTGGGAATCCATGAGTTGGACCCGGATTACAGGAGCTTTTTCAGATGACCCAGCTAGACATTTTATTCAATTCTGTGATGGTTTTGGGGCACAGAGGAATCACAGTAGGTGGTGTGTATGGTGGATTGCTCTAACTATTACTATTTGGCAGCATAGGAATTCCCTCCTGTTTAAGGGCACCCCATTTGAACCTCCCAAAGTGATGGTTGATGCTTTATTTCATGCTTGGTCTTGGCTTAAAGCTAGAGAGAAAGGTTTCAATATTCCATTTAACCATTGGTCTACCAAACTTCCGGAGTCCTTTGGTTAAGTTGTAATATCTCCTTTCGTGGTGGGTTTTTTGTTGGGTTTTGTTTTGGAAGGTGGCACCTTGAGTGCCTTGTATTTGTTATACTCAGTACTTCTGGTACTGTTATGTTTCTATATTAATAATACTATACTTTTGCCTTCCAAAAAAAAATTGCCTCTCTTTCAATCTACCATCTTTTATCTCTATCTCTAAATTGAATTTTAATCTTGCTTTTTTATAAAAAAAAATTGTCAATAGTTAAAAATAACCTTGTAAAAAATTTTAAAAATCTAAAATATAATTTGTATAAAAAAATATTTATTTCTTATGAATTTTAATTACAATATATTCATAAAATGTTTATTTATTATGAATTTTAATATATAGATATAAATGTTTATTCTGTATTATGCACAGACTAAAATACTAGTTGCTTTAGTTATCCAAGTCGAAAAACATACTTGTAGATGGTCAAATTCATGCTGAAATATTCGTGCAGGAAGGTCAGACAAGTTGACTGAAAACCTTGTTCCATTGATATCACGTGCATCAATCTTCACAGATTCTGGTCGCTGAACCACAATGATGAGGAGACACATAATTAAGTAAAGGAGTAAATAATTATGAAACAAATGACAAGAGGGCGATGTTCCTGCAGTTGAGTTGAGCACATGTTGAAAGCAACAATAAAGAAAAACTTTAGCTACATACACAGAAGTCATAACTTTTGGGTATACTAAAACATAATAATAAAGTTGAGCTCACAACAATGGTAAAAGGGAAAACCAAGCACTCTGCAACACATTTCCATTGAAGCTCATCACGATAAACACTCAAGTATAACCAATGTAACAATTCCTTAGAAGAGTGCGGTTCTGCTAAATATTTGTTTCTTGCAGAATACAGAGTTTCTTCTTTCTGCCTTCTAACTTAGTAGTTTGAAAAAAGTAGTCAAACATTAAGATTCTACTTAAATGAAAATTAGGAAGAGGAGTAAAAATTGCTGGTCATGGGAATGTAAGACAGATTGTCACATCCTACAAAATCCATAAAGATAGCATAAATAATAAAAATAATATTAAAATATGGCAAACCTATGAAACCTGGACACAGTGGCTGACAGAGGTGTTTAGGTGTCCGACACAACCTCAACACCGACACGCAACAAACACGTTTTTGCAGTGTCCAAATTTTGTTTTTCAGCTTCAACATGGCCCATTTAGCTTGACACGCACCAGACACACCCCTTGTTTTTTTATCAAAAATTTAAAAAATCAGCTTAAAGATTAACTTATCATGTTGACAGCTGTATGTCTATATTAAGAATTAATTAGACAGCTGGAGGTTTATTTTTGGAATTAATTTTCTAGAAGATTGAACAATTAGGATCAAGATCAGATTATTCCGATTTGATATGATTTGATTATTATTTTGGGTCAGAATCAAATCTCTCTGATTTGATCTTATCCCTTTTTATTTACTTTCCTTTCTGCATTTATTATGTAATTGGCAGCCTTGCCTATATATGTAAATCTTTTATTCCTGAATAATATACAACAATTATTCTTCCTCTCCTATTGTTTTTTCTCCCCAGCAGTCCCTAAAATCACATGGTATCAGAGTTTCGGCTCTGATCTTGTGGTATCCCGCCATGGAAAAAAACGTTGCGATTGGAGAAAATTCCTCCACCACTTCTACGAATTCTGGTGGTAATGAAACTGTATCATCCCCTATCATATTTGATTCTCTGTCCATGGCTACCAATTTACAGCTTGTGATTCAAAAGCTGAATGGTAAAAATTATGTTGAATGGGCTCAATCCGTGGAACTGATCCTTGATGGCAAGGGAAAGTTGGGCTACCTGACAGGGGATACCTATCAACCAGGAGTGACCGACCCCTCTCTCCCAAGATGAAAGTAAGAAAATTCACTAATCATCGCATGGCTGATCAACTCAATGGACTCTTCCATTGGGAAGTCATACTTATTCCTCCCAACTGCGAAAGATGTGTGGGAGGCCGTCCGCAATTACTATTCTGATCTAGAAAACTCTTCTCAGATTTATGAGCTTGAGACTCAGTTGTGGCAGTCCAAACAAGGAGACAAGGATGTCACAACCTTTTACAATATCATGGTTACTCTCTGGCAAGAGCTGGACCAGTGCTATGAGGATGATTGGGAAAATCCCAATGATGCAACCAAGTTCAAGAAGAGAGAAGAGAATGATAGAGTTTACATGTTTTTAGCAGACTTAAATCAAGAACTGGATGAGGTGCGTGGCAGAATTTTGGGCAGAAAACCACTGTCATCAATGCGAGAAGTGTTCTCTGAAGTTAGGAGGGATGAATCCAGGAGGAAAATAACTCTAACGGTACAAGGACGCAAGAAGCTAAAAATTCAGCCCTGGTTGCAAGAGGACACGAACCAGAAGGAGAAATAAAGAAGCAACCTTGGTGTGATCATTGTAGAAGACCATGGCACACGAAGGAAACCTGCTAGAAACTCCATGGAAAACCACCCAACTCAAAAAAGAAACCAACTGGACAGGGTCGGGCTTTCCAAACCTCAAATGCTGAAAATGTGGAGCAAAAAGGCAACTTCGAGTCATCTCTCTTCACTAAGGAACAACTAGAGCACCTGTATAAACTTTTTACCACAAAAATGTCAGTGACTCCATCCTCTTCTTTGGCTCAAAAATGTATCTCTTTCTCTGCTACTCTCCTTAGTTCCAAACCTGATTCCAAAGCTCCATGGATCATCGATTCTGGAGCCTCTGACCATATGACAAACTGTTCAAAATTGTTTTGCACATATAGTCCTTGTGCAGGTCACAAAAAGTCAAAATAGCTAATGGTACCTTTTATACTATAGCCGGTGTTGGTTCTATTCCTGTATCTAAAACTTTAACCCTTCACAATGTCCTTCATGTTTCAAATTTATCATGTAATTTGTTGTCTATAAGTAAATTAACACAGGACTTAAATTAATGATTGGCAGTTCTAAAGAGGTTGATGGTCTCTATCTCTTTGAAGATAAGTCTGGTCCTAAGGAGAAACTCCAAAAAAATTGTCTCAATTCAATTCTGATTCATGAAGATGAAGAAATAATGCTATGGCATTATCGGCTAGGTCACCCCAATTTTTAGTATTTGAAGCATTTATTTCCTGACCTCTTTAAAAATAAAAACCCAAATTTATTTTCTTGTGAAATTTGTCAATTTGCAAAACATCATCGTTCCTCTTATTCCCCTAAGGATTATAAACAATCTAGTCCATTCACCTTAATTCATAGTGACGTTTGGGGACCTTGTCGGAACCCTACACCAAATGGAAAAAGATGGTTTATAACCTTCATAGATGATCATACTCGAATAACATGGGTTTACTTGATGAAAATAAAATCTGAGGTTGAAAGCATATTCAAAACTTTTTTTCAAATGATACAAACACAATTTCAAGTGAAAATAAAAGTTTTCCGTACTGACAATGGAAGGGAATATTTTAACAAGCACTTAAGCAAGTTCTTTCTTGAAAATGGCATAATTCATCAAAGCTCTTGTGTTGACACTCCACAACAAAATGGAGTGGCAGAACGGAAAAATAGACACCTTCTTGAAGTAGCTAGGGCATTATTGTTTCAAAATAAAGCACCAAAATATCTTTGGGGTGAAGCAATTCTCACTGGAACAAATTTTATAAATAGAATGCCTAGCAAAATCTTGAATTTCAGAATTCTATTATATGTTTTCACAAGTGTTTTTCCAAATAACAGGCTCTCGTGTACTCTACCTCTTAAAATATTTGGGTGCACTATTTTTGTACATATTCATGAACCGAACCAAGGGAAACTTGAGCCTAGAGCAAAAAAATGTGTTTTTGTTGGCTATGCTCCCAACCAAAAGGGATACAAATGTTTTGATCCCACTTCCAAGAAAACCTTTGTTACTATGAATGTTACCTTTTTTGAGAAAACTCCTTTTTTTTAGTGATCGTCTAAGGGGGGGAGACAAGAGGAAGATGTTCAATATTTTCAAACACAAAATTTAGATTCTTAGAAAGTTTGGATTTTTTGGAAAATTTAGAAGAGACAAACATTGGAAAAGCAAAAAATTTGGGTGAATCAAACCACTCAAGTCAAGACAGCCATGAAAATGATATTTCAGAAACTGTATTGTCAAAACCAGAAGTTGAAAATGAGACAATTAGAGTTTGTAACAAAGGTATCCAACCCTTTGACCGTGTTTACTTAAGGAAAAAAAGACCTCAAAGAATAGAACCAAATGATTCTCGAAATTGCCAATCATCCGAGGATCCATCAGGTAAGAATCCTTCTAGTTTTGTTCAACCCATTCAAAATACTGTGAAATCTGAATCTGTTCTTACTGTTCCTGATCTTGTTGAACCTATTTTTGACAATTCTGACCTTCCTATTTCTGTTAGAAAAGGTGTAAGGTCCTGTACAAAACATCCTATTTCTAATTTTATATCTTATGAAAAATTGTCTCCTACCTTTAGAGCTTTTACTTGTGAACTGAAAAAAATAGAAATACCAAGAGATATACAGGAAGCTCTAAGGGTTCCTAAGTAGAAGGAAGTATCTTGGAGGAGATAAGAGCTCTAGAAAAAAATCAGACTTGGAAAGTGGTGGACCTACCAAGAGAAAAAACAACCGTGGGATGCAAATGGGTGTTTACTATCAAATATAACGCAAATGGGTCTGTTGAGAGGTACAAGGCCAGGCTAGTTGCCAAAGGCTTCATACAAACCTATGGTATTGATTACTCAGAAATTTTTGCTCCTGTTGCAAAACATAACACCATTAGAGTCCTCTTATCATTGGCTGCAAATTTAGATTGGCCATTACAACAACTTGACGTAAAGAATGTCTTTTTAAATAGGGACTTAGAGGAGGAAGTCTACATGGACTCACCTCTTGGTTTTGAATCTCAGTTCAATCAAAAGATTTGCAAGCTTCAAAAGTCTCTCTATGGCTTGAAACAGTCACCTAGAGCATGGTTTGAGAGATTTGCCCAGTTTATTAAGAAGCTGGGATATTCTTAGTGTCAGAGTGATCACACCATGTTTGTGAAACACTCTTCTGAAGGAAAGATGGCAGCATTAATTGTCTATGTAGATGATATTGTAATTACTGGGGATGATTATAGAGAAATAAATAATTTGAAGACATCTCTTGCAGGTGAATTTGAGATTAAAGACCTTGAATCCCTAAAATATTTTTTGGAAATGGAGGTTGCAAGATCAAAAAAGGGGATTGTGGTGTCTCAACAGAAGTATATTATGGACCTACTCAAAAAAACTGGGATGATGGGTTGTAGGCCAGCAAATACTCCAATAGACCCCAACCACAAACTTCGGAGTGAAGGCAAAAGAGACCCTGTAGACACAACCCGATATCAGAGATTAGTGGGGAGGTTAATTTACCTATCCCATACCCGTCCAGATATAGCCTTTACAGTCAGTTTAGTGAGTCAATTCATGCAATCACCACACGAAGAACATTTGGTACCTTAAAAATACTCCATGCAGAGGATTGTTTTTCAAAAAAACTGGACAGCAAACTATTGAAGTATTCACAGATGCAGACTGGGCAAGATCTATTACTGATCAGAAATCAACATCTAGTTACTGCACATTTGTTTGGGGAAACTTGGTTACTTGGAGGAGCAAAAAACAAGATGTTGTGGCCATGAGCAGTGCCGAGGCTGAGTATAGGGCAATGGGCCCAAGGTGTTTGTGAGATTTTATGGCTTAAAAGGATTCTAGAAGAATTGCAGCTTCTTATGACTCTTCCAATGAAATTGTATTGTGATAACAAGGCTGCAGTCAGCATCTCCCAGAACCCTGTTCAACATGACCGAACCAAGCATGTTGAAATTGATAAACATTTCATAAAGGAGAAGATGGACGCTGACCTAATTTGCATGCCTTTTGTTCCTTCTTCATAGCAAGTTGCTGACATTCTTACAAAAAGATTGTTTAGGCCCAACTTTGAGTTTCTTTTAAGCAAGTTGGATATCTATGCACCAACTTGAGGGGGGTGTTGACAGTTGTATGTCTATATTATGAATTAATTAGACAGCTGGACGTTTATTTTTGGAATTAATTTTCTAGAAGTAACAAATGTTAGGTCCTCTGTCCTATGAGGTGTCATCTTATTTCTTTTTATATTGAATGAATGAAAGAGTTGACATGGTTGCCTAAATAGCTTTAAAGACAATCTTTTGAAGTATTGGATCAACATCAATGTTTCTCTTGACTTTCATTAAACACTAAAGGTAAAGGGACAGACTTTATCTTTGACTTCTCTACTCTTAATGTAGTCTCATTGTCCATCTTTTTAAACTATGCAAGTCTTGAAAGAGCTATCTTTTGACAAACTCTAATTCCACTTCTTATCGTTTTTAACTAGTGTGTCTTTACTCAAGTGCAAGACATAATAAAATTTACTTCACATGTATTACATTTGATTTCAAAATTTTAACCGCAATCCATCTTAATTTTATTACATAATTCCATGGAGTTATGGTGCCATCAACTTGTTCTTTAGCTTGACCAGAAGTACTTATCTCTATAATAATTTCATATGAATGTCTTTTAGAATTTAATTTAATACTATAAAAAATTTGGTAATATCATAAAATTACAAAACTGGAAAACTATAGCCAATATCTAAAAAACATAAATAAAGAAACATGATACAAAATATAGAATAAAGAATAGTAGAGAAACTTGTAATTTTCATTTTCACTGTTATAGAAACCAGGTAGTCTCAACTTCCAAGTTCCTCCAGTGATATTTTAACAAACATATTCTCCTCAAATGCATAATGAATTTAAGGGTAATAAAACCTAAGGCCTCATAGAATTAATGAATTCTAGATAATTAAAAACAACCAAAGAAAAAAACAAAGTAAACAGAGATATGCGAATTCAGAAAATAATAGAAATCAAAAACAAAAACAAAAAAGAAACAAAAAAACAAAGCATTGAGAAAACTGGGAACTAGAGACACAAGACAAAAGGAGTGCAAACCAGAAAAGCAAGACAAACAAACGCAAACCAGAGATGCCGACAAACGGATGAAGGCAGGTTACTCAGTATACTGAATTCTACTGAAAATGAAAACATTTGTTGGTTATACAACACTGATGCAGAGAACAATCTTATATGAATAACTAAGGAAGCTACCCTCATAGGACTCAGTCCCTTACAAAAGAGTCTCTCAGCTTTCCAAAAACAACTCAAAGAATGCATGATGCCTTTCCTCCACCAACTAAAATGTAACTCAACAAACAGAACCAGAGGAACCAACCGCACACTCAGCCAGCCTGCAGTAGCATTGAACCAGATAAAGACAGAGCACTGCCACATTAGAGAAGACAAGGAACACTAGAACAGATGGGAAATACAAGCGCAGAAGAAGGATGCTGGAGAACATGTTTTGTTCATAGGGAAATGCAGAAAATAGGGTTGGGAGAGCCGAAAATGGACTTTGGGTTCCACTGGTTTTTTGGTCAGGTTTAGGGAATCACATGATACCACCATTTTTATTTGTAATCATGCCAATCCTAGACTACCTCACCAAATGTTCCAGAACATGATTTCATTCAGACCACTAAAAATGGCAGAATCATGCAATCTTACAAAATAACATGATTGTATGATACAAGGAACTCAGCATTCAGCAAGAACCAAATAGGTGGAAGAAAAAAATCAATATTTAGCAAACCTTGAAGTATGGTTATGCTAAAAAGGCTGGTTAGATACTTCAATCTTTTAGTTGCACCTTACATTTAACAAGGGATTTGTGTGTTTCAGACCTTTACATCAGCATTGATGCCTGGGAAAGATAGGCAACCTTCATTAAATAGTGTCAGTTTCTTTGAGTATTGGCTAACTCTTGGGTTTACAAGAACAATTTCCTCTCCTTCACCACGCTCACCTACTGGATTGAACACCATAAGTTGAACATTAATTCCTAATTGGGGTGCTGAGAGACCAATACCATCAGTTCTGTGGAAAATGAAGCCAGCCAATATTGTTAACACTTCAGTAAATTGCAAAGATGTTATTTCAATTACAATATTGATAATATTAATGCATCCATTCATATAACTTATTTTATATTCAATATAATTTAAAATATATTGCATGCCTACTTCTAAATCAAACGGCCTTTTCTATGATCTTAGTGTAGGGTTGTTTTAGCCAAAAGTCTACTTCTACTTCTACTTCGTACCCCATTGCCCAGAGGCTCTTCGCTATGCGAAGATATGGGGGAGGGATGTTGTACGCAGCCTTACCCTTGCATATGCAAAGAGGCTGTTTCCGGATTCGAACCCATGACCAACAAGTCACCAAGGCACAACTTTACCGCTGCACCAGGGCTCGCCCTCTTGTTTTAGCCAAAAGTACTAAAACAAAATACATTGTTTGGAATCAGCAAACTTCCCTAGTGCCCTCAAATTTCAAATATGGTTGATATTGCTTACAAAAGAACCACTCTTGTATTGTAAGAAAACATTTATTGAAAAATGCTTATATTCAGGTTTATGATCAGTTTTTATTTGTGTTAGCTTATACTGTAGGGTTGTTTTAGCCAAAAGTCCTAAAACAAAATAGTGTTTTGAATCAGCAAACTGCCCTAATGCCCTCAAATTTTAAATATGGTCGATATTGCTTACATAAAGACCACTCTTGTATTGTAAGACAACATTTATTGAAATATACTTATAGTCTGGTTTAGGATAAGTTTTAATTTGGATTAGCTTATACCGTATTCAAAAATCAAAATAGCTTATAATCAAAATGTTCACAACGCACTAAAACCCAAAAATTCAATAAATGGCACGATCTCACTAGGAGTCAGAACTAATAAAATGAACAGAGAGGTGAACCAACTATGTGTTCTAGTACAAAAATTGTATATTCCACATTTCATTAATAATTCAATTCCATTACAAAAAAAAGCACAACAAAAGTTCACCATAATTTTACTCAACTAAAGCAAACATATAGATAACACTTCGACACGGAGAAAGCTTACTTGTACATTACATCAAACATTTCGTGGACAAGCTTCTTCAGACTATCATCGAAGGCAACTATGCGCTTATTCCTGGCCCTCAATCTCGGGTCGGGATACTCCACAATTTTCAGAGGCTGCGCAAATTCAAAATCGCCAGCTTCAAACACACACAGAGAGATTAGGGTAGGAGGTTTGAGAAAAAAAGCGATAGGGTTCAATCGGTGGAATAACTTACGAGAAGCCACTAGGTCTTGGGCAGTTGAGAAACTGGGCTTGGCCATGGCGCGTGGAGGAGCGGTTCGAGGAGGGTTTACGGAGAGAGTCCGGTTCAGCAAGGAGGAATGGTTGAAGCAGCGGTTCGAAATGGCGAGAAGCGCTGAACCGCGATGAAGATGAGGGTGGGTTGAGTGGAGGCACCTCAGTGAAGCCATGGCCACAAAGTGAGGAGTGTCACTCGGATTATTGTATGGAGATTAATTTGTCCGCGGTCTAGACTTGGACTTTGATTCTTTATATACTAACTTCAAGTTGGAAAATATTTTTTATAATTTAAAATATAAAGTAAATATTTTTTTTCAAAACAGTTTTTTATTTGTTAACTTGGAAACTTTCCACAATGGAGATATATTTTTTTATCTTCAGTTTTCTCCTGTTTCAGGTGTCACACATTGTAGATAGCTATGGTTCTTTCTTAATATATGCTACATGAGTCATTCAAATCTTATTCTTATTATTATTAAATTTTAATTTATATTTATATATTATTATTATTATATGCATGTATTCCATACCATTTAAACATTTTCCTACGACTTATTTATTGGTATGATATGACAATAAAATAAATTTCTATCGATAGCAAAATAATTTTTCTTAAAAATGTGTATATATATATATTCTTTAAATTTAATTATCGATGGATACTGTATAAAAATATTCCTATAAATCTTATTTAAATTAAAATACATTTTTCTTTAACATATATTCTTTAAAAAAAAGAGTGAATAGCAACTTGGATGACAACCAAACACTTGTCATATAAAAACTTGAAATATTACATGTAGATAGATAAATAAATAAAAAATCTGTGTAAAAAAATAATTTAAAAAATGGTTCGGAAGATGTGTGAGGTTAGCAGGTGAAAACATACATGGACATAAAAAGACAATTAAGAATTACATTGTCCATTGCTCAAGATTAAAGTAAACTTCATAAATTAATAATATGTTAATCTATATTAGACATTTTAGTTTCATTTCATTCATTCTTTAAGATATTTTATATTAGTTTAATAATAATAATAATAATAATAATAAAAGTACTTATCAAAATAAATTTTATATATATATATATATATAAAGTTTAAAATACTCGAGCCTGACACGTGTATCCTGTAGTTGACAAAATTGGAATTTTGAAAAACTTGCAAGATTGACACGTGTTTTGTGTTTTGCTTATTTCCATTTTTCTCTCTCCCGTGGAGTCTGGAAAGCTTTCCAAGTGTTTTGCTTTTTTCCATGTCTCTCGCTCCGGTGGAGTTTGGAAGTGTGCATTCCCAAGCCTTTTTGCTTTCTATTTTATCTTTCCATTTCTCTCTCTCCCGTGCTTTCTAGAGCTGGTGCTCTGGGAGGAGTAGCGATTCGGCGGTTGAAGATGCGAAGGAAGGCACCACACTAAGTAAGGTTGCGTGAATGGAAAGCATTTTAGAGGTTGTTTCCTTTTTGTAGCATTTTGGTGTTTTTTGTCTCTTTATTTTGACCTATTTACAAAATTCGTTGTTTTGTGCTTTGTTCTGTGTTCAGAGTGTCATGGGGGCACAAAAAAAGTTTTATTTTTGTTGATAGAGGGTTTTACTCGATTGAAACGTCGCTGCTTCTGCTCGCTCTTAAGGTGATAATTTATTCTTTTTTCTATATATGTTGAGATCTTATAGAAGAGGCAGTGTGGTATAGTCTTATTATTAATACACAGAAGAGGCTGTGTGGTAGTCCTGTAATTTTGACATGGGTTGAATTCGATCTTTTTGTGATGATGAGCAGGACCCAACTGAGCATACTGCTATTGACAACTTAATGGTTCAACAGCTTGATGGAACTGTTAACGAATGAGGTTGGTGCAAGCAAAAGGTGCTTAGCTGGTGGAACTGTTATTCCACGTTACCACGGGTTTGAATAATCATTTTGTTTGTGAATGCATGTTAGGATTTCCTTTTATTTTTTTCCAATTATATAGGTAACCCTTAAATTTTCCCTTCAGTTTATGCATGTTTGGATTTCCTTTTATTTTTTCCAATTATATAGGTAACCCTTAAATTTTCCCTTCAGTTTTTTGAGTTTATATATGTATTCCCTGAATCGATCTAACATGAATAGCTTTCTAAGGGTACTCTTCTCGGGATGAGGCAAACCATTTTTGAGTTTATATTTGATTCCCTGAATCAAAGGTACCCATCCTTCAGTTTTTTGAGTTTATATATGTATTCCCTTTTGTGATCACAACAATTTGGTGCTGTCAAGTGGGTTGGTGTTCTTTTTCTCAGGGGATTGCAACAGCCGTAGACGTTTCAACACATAGATTGCTAACCAAGATAGCATTGCTGGAATTTCTCGCATGAGATTTGTCTGCACAACTCCAGGATCCGCAGCACTAATATGCAACAATACGGAAACTGAATGTAAAAGGTGAAGTAGAATCCATGAGACAAGAATAAAGCTTTATACAAAAAGTTTAATACATTTTGCACATCTTTTTCATTTGTCTCATCTTTTATTCACTTTCACCCAGAAGATTGGATCCTCTAATCTAGCAACCCAAACCCACTCCAATAAAGTCATGATTAGTTGTTACTTAGATAACTTTAGCTTAAAAACTGATCAAAAGTGGATTTATATAAATGTAGCAGGTGCTATTTAAACCTTTTTTCCTATCCAACTCATTGGATGATTATGCAGTTACAATCTGGTGCATTTGTGGTATCACTTAGTTTTAATAAAAAAATTACCTTACTAAGAAACCACTTTTCAAGCAACTGATTTTTCCTGAATATTCTTAGATGTTATCCCGGACAGTGATTTCCCGATACATTAGTCAGAGGGACTATTATTTTCAGAGAAACCTTCCCAACTGGATTCCAATCCTCTATGTATTCAGAGGATGCAGTTCATGATGGAACTAGAGATTGACCTTCTAGCTTTGGATCAACCGGAGAGGTAATGGAAAAATTAATGGTTGTTTTTCTATTTCATTAATTTGCTAAGCATTGATGGATTTTGTGCTTTACAGGCTGCAAACGTATTTTTCGGGTTGGAATCTCAATGATTTTCTCACCCAAGCTGCCACTGATAGAGGTGAGTTACTATATTCCTTGTGATTTCCCAAATTACATCAACTCTCTTCATACATCTTAATTTTAGCTTTCGAGAGCATCACTCTTTATATTGTGCTGTTGCCTTTAAATCTCACTGTTATGGTTGACGGGCTCTCAACCAACTGTAATTTGTAAGTATGTTAGACCAGGTTTCTTCGGTGGTGATTGGAAATAGTTTGAGTTGGAAAACCAGCCCTTCATTCTTTTAATGAGAAGGGTGCAGAGGAAAATTATCTCCCGGAACAACAAGCGGATCAAAACCTTACTAAATTTGACATCCTGTATACCTTGGTTGGATCTAATGATTTATTAATTGACATCTTTGATATTGAAACAAACTGATGGAGAATCTTTCTGGACTGTTTTTTGCTTCTCCTTAAAGTCTATTTCAAATTGTGAACTTCACATATGACTTTTCATCTTCCCATCCCACTGTGTTTTGTGTCTATGGGACAGTGATTTAATACTCATGCATGTTGATTATTCTGACAACATTAGTTTTTTTATAATTTATGAATGATCCTTATTGAAGGATGTCTGTCTGTTAGATGTCATATATAGATCACTGTCCCAGTTTTATAATTTTTAATACTAATTCACTGGTAATTTGAATGATATGGAATTATTTACTTTTCCCCGCACCTGAATTAAAAAAATGTGTCTCTCTTGCATCTTTGTTTCCTTCTGTATTATGATCTATTCTGGATTTCTTTGTCATCTAGAAAGGGGAATTGGGTTGGTTTAATTTCATGTAGTAAGTCATGTGTTTCAATTTTGCATATGATTGCATTAGAGGATATAGAAAGGCAACAAGATTGTTTTTGAGACGAAGACGAAAAGCCGATAAGATGAGATAGGTTCTTGCAATGAGGAGGATTGTTTTGTTGGTTGGTTCGAGGTGGCATAAAAAGAGGTACTAGGAGTTTTGGGATATAAGTGCCGTTATTTGCATATTTACAGTAGCAATCGATGGGGTTTACATGTTGCATCATAAGAAAAATATGCATTCAAATCATGTGCATCGTGCATTCAAATCATGTCACACATCCAGGGACGAATTTGTCAGTATTTTACACATTCAAAGACGAAAATGACTATTTATCCAAAATATAATTTAATCTTTTTCTTTTATCTTTTTTAATCGTTGCAAGTATAACATTATAATACATACTTAAAAAATAGGAAAGCAAACATAAGTTAGAATGAACATAATAATAAACATAAAATTGATTAATAAGAATAATATATTGATTTCTCTGAAATTTATAATATAATAGCACTTTACCCAAAATATGAGATTCAAACAAAAAATACACCGTCATTAAGTTAATCTTTGTAAAAAAAAAAAAGACAAAACTTGATTGTCATTACATAATATTATTATATTAAAAATTTCAAACCAAGCACTGAAAATTTATGATATATCGACTTCTTGTCTTTTTTGTATTTTTAGATTTGTTTAAAATTACATTCTTTGCCACTTCGTTTTTATTTTACCCAAAATGAAATTCGTATTTTCAACTTAAAACACTAAAAATAAGATTTTATTGTTTTTTATTGTTTTTTTTCATTTTTACTGAAAATGTTTTCAAAAATTCAATCAAATAAATTTTTGTCACCATTTTCTGTTCTCGGTGAAAATTAAAATAGAAAATAACCAAATCAAACACCCTAAATAATTTTCAATCTTAGTAACTCTTTAATTCCACCACTATTTATAATTCAATATAACATAATAAAGTGTTTATCCTCCCCTTTAAATTTTACAACAACTTTTATTTTCAGCACAATTTATTTATTTCAAAAGTACTATAGGATTCAAGACTCTTTTTCTAGTCTAGATTTACTCGGATATAAATATTCATATTCTATCAATTATTCTTGAATCTAAACAGTTAGGAATTTAATGAATTCAGGTAGTAGTTAGACAAACTTTACTTAAAATACACATTTGAAATGTGAATGAGCTATCTTCATCCAACTATACCACCAATCTATCAAATATCAATGCGTGTTTAATGTAGATAAATGAAAAGAAATTACTACTATTGTTACTGTGCTTCTGCACTTGACGGAAATAAATTCCTCTCCGTGCTTCTGCACTTGACTGAAATAAATTCCTCTCCGTTTAACAATTACTATTACAAGTTTAACAACTACTACAACATTTAATTACTACTTTTCAAAGTCCTCATCCACAGAAAAGAAGATAAGATGTGTCAGTACTGTACTCTGATTGATTCTGACTCCTCGTGGCTGTTGCAATTCCAACCTTCTTTGTGCTATAAATTTACAATTATAACCGGTTAAACAAAATGGCCTTCAAAAATATAAAACTTTGATCTTTGGAAATAAGATAAAGTCATAAAATAAAACAAACCATACGAAAACCAACGAATACTAAACCAAAAAAAAGTTCCTAAGAAATATCAAGCTGTCTTACGGTTATTCTACTGTCAATCTGTGTGTACGTAGGAGAGAATAGGCCACTTGGCACGGTTGGTCTATGAAGTGTGAAACAAGTCTGGGACACTTGTGACTTATTTTCACTGTTTTTTTTTTCAATCTTTATAAGACCCAATGCAACCTGACTTTTGTTGTCATGCACTAATGCACATCACATTCATTGATTCATTCACTAAATAATGTAGATGGTTCAGTTTTATATTTCAAAAATGTTTTTCTTTTCACACTTTAGAAGGGTACATGTACACTTTTAAAGAAAAAAATTGAAAGAAAAGAGAGAAAAAAACAATAAAATAAGAGTTTAATGAGTATTCCATTTTTAATTTTTTTTATCTAATTAATAATCAATTAGAGACTTTATTTCTATGATTTTTTAAGATAAATATTAGAGTTTGATGATTATATATGTATTTTTAATGTAAACAAATTTATACTGTAAATTAATTAAAAATTATTATTAATATAATTTTTTAAAATTATTATTATAAAAGTTAATAAAATTTATGATGAAATAATCTTATAAAATTACTTTAGATTATCTATGCATAATTTTTCTCACTATATATATATATATATTATAAAAATCAACATATTTATTATACTTATTTGTGATTATATCATAATAAAATAATATATCATTTATTTAATAAACAATGTGATAAAATAGAATAGATGTAACTTTCATGTATTTGAGTATGAAATAACATACATTGAGAAATATTAGTCTTTTAAATAAATTTTAGGTTTAATTGTATATTTTATCTTTAACTTTTTAGTTTTTGATAAATTTTATCTCTAACAAATTATTTTGGCATAATTTATCCTTAATTTTTTAAAAAATTTTAAATTTTATCCTTTATCATTTATCGATTAGTAAGAATAAATGTTGGGAGTCAAATTTGTCAAAAATAATAAAAAATTAGGGGTAAAATTTGTTAAAAATAAAAAAATTAGATGTTAAATTTATGAAAAAATTAAAAAAAATAGGTATAGAAAGGACAATTATATTAGGAATAAAATAACAGTCTTAACATTTGTAAAATTGAGGATAAAATGCATCAAAAAAATTGGTTAGAAATAAAATTCATCAAAAACTAAAAAATTAGAGATAAAAATTACAATTAAATATACACTTTAATATATCAAAAAGTTAGTTTTTTTACTCACGATTAATTTTAATTTATGTGAAAATATAAAATTCGAACTAGAAAAAAGAACAATATTTATATTTTTTTTACCAGAACTAGAAGATAAAGGAAAACAACTAGTACACGCACCTTCATTCCAAGTGGAGTTTATCGTAAATTCCTATTGGGTTCACCATCTTGACCCACAAAACAGGGGTCGCTTTAACCGCCAGTTTCCAAACAATCTATGGGGGCGGGAATGAAATGAAAGTGCACCTACAACACTGGTTTTGCTTCTTTTCTTTTCTTTTTTTTCATTGCTCTAATAACTATACAACTCAAAACAGTAGCACAATACCATGCCACATGCCCCTAGTTTTCAAACCATGATATTCTCTCTCTCTCTAGCTATTAATATAAACTATCATCTTTAATTTCTTCCTAGACTTCTCATCCTCATGCACTTTTGCACTGTTATTTATTGCTAAACTAAATATCAATATCAATTATCTTCTTCCTCTTTAAGTCAAACCATAACTATTCCATTTCTTTCCACCCCACAGTTTCTGAATTCTGGGTGTTGAGTTTCATTTTCTCCATTTTTTTTTCTCTCCCTTGGATGTGTTATTTTCAATCCAAAAGATCATGCAAAAAACTATATTTGAGAATCTGAAAGAGTGACTAGGTGGTCTATTTGAGCTTGTGAAGTTTGTGTTTGTGTGAAAGGTGTGAGGCTTATTATTCATAGAAGAGTTTGTGTTTGTTCACATAATTGATCGTGGTGTGGTGTGTGTCGGTGGCAATGGAGGCAAGTTTGGTGGAGAGGGGTAGAGAGAGAGCTGGACATGTTAACAAGGTTGGTTATGTTAGAAGGGTCATTGCAAAGAAGAAGAAACAGCTTTATCGAAGGGTTAGGAGACCTGAGTTGAGTGTTTCAAAGACACTTCACCAATTATTTGATTCATGCAGAGAAGCTTTCAAAGGCCCTGGGACTGTTCCTTCACCACAAGATGTTAAGAGATTGACTCACATACTTGGTATGATGATGATATTACTGGTACTTTTTTTATTATTATTCTTATCGGCAATATTACTGATACTAATATTTGATGGGGCTGGATAAGAAAATTTGTAGCATCTTTTGATCCTAATTAAAAATTTGTAGTCACATGTTGGCAAGTTTAGGAAACAGAACTTTGCATTTGTTTGGATATTTAGGTTATTAGTAAGAAAATTTATATTTTTTAACATCCACTTTCCCGAATTACATAAAATTACAAACAAGAATGCTCCCCTCGATCAAATTGTCTTTGGGACATGACGTCTTAGTTTTATACCCCACTAACGGATCAATTCATTTTCTTTTGGCCGCAGTTTATTCTAGTGACGTATTGTGCATTTGCAATTTATTTTCTCTAAGAATTTAGGCATTTATTATTATTAATTCATGGTTGTATTATTGTATATTTATATCAACGTATTCTAGCTTAGTTGGGTGAGGAGTGTGCTTGAATTGTGGTAAATTCTCTACTGGTGCTGATTCTTAATGTCTTCAGATAACATGAAGCCAGAAGATGTGGGGCTAAGTAGAGATCTGCAGTTCTTCAAGCCTGGAAATATTGTCAAAGAGAACCAAAGGGTCACTTATACAACCGTGTACAAGTGTGACAATTTCTCAGTAAGTGTTTCATTCTCATTACTCCCTAATCACCAACACTCACCACTGTAATTGCTACTTGCTGCTTTGTGTGCTTAATTCATTTATGGGGACATTTTCTCTATGTGCAGCTCTGCATCTTTTTCATACCTGAAGGAGGAGTCATTCCTCTCCACAACCACCCGGACATGACTGTTTTCAGCAAGCTTTTATTAGGACTAATGCACATTAAGTCCTATGATTGGGTTGAGCCTGAGGCCTCTGATGATAACATGTTGCAACCACAATCTCAATGTGGGTTCTCTCTCCTTTTTGCTTTTTTTTTTTTTAATTTTAAATGACCATGAATTAATGGGGTGTGTAATTAGTTCTTTGTAAGCTGACCCCCACACATGCGTTTTTTTTTTTTTTTTGCAGTGAGATTGGCAAGGTTAAAAGTTGATAAGGTGTTCACATCTTCATGTGGCACTTCTGTCCTGTATCCAACAACAGGAGGCAACATCCATGAATTCACAGCCATAACCCCATGTGCTGTGCTTGATGTCATTGGCCCTCCTTATTCCAAAGAAGATGGAAGGGACTGTTCCTACTACAGAGATCACCCTTATACTTGTTTTCCTAGTAAGTAACTCTCTCATTGTGCACAATCATTGTATGTGAAACTTTTAGCAAATCACATTTATATTGTTTGCAAGTATGCTATTGTTTTTTTTTTTAAGAAATTGTATGGCACCTTCAGAAATTTGAGTATTTTGGTACTGTTATTGAGAGAAACTCTCTTGCGTTTCCAAACTCATTCAACTATTGACTATTTTTTGACTTAAAAACAATTGTACCAAAACTCATATATTTCTCTTGGTACTACAAATCTCAATTTCTTTTGCTCATTTCCATAATAATTTTTTGCTTTAAGGACAAGACTTACACAGTTCTTTGATGTTATTTTCCAAATCTATTTGAAGTTCATCTTGAATTAGATATAAACATAGGTGAAACTCTCGTTTTGATTAGAGATTTGTGTGCATCTAATTTTTGTCCTTGTCTTAAAAGAAATTAAAATGGGATTCAAATGTTTCCACTTGTCATATAATTCCTCCTTATTCTGTCAAACTTTCACCTATTAAGATTCTTATCAACACACTGATTCAACTTGAATATCGAATTTGAAAAAGATAAAAAGGGTAGCAATACATATGCACAAACATTAAACAGTGTTAGATAATGTTAGCATCAGATCTCTCGTCTTCTTTTGTGCATCACTATTCCTACTTGACGAGGTGGCACCTCCACTTGTCCACTATTATTTTAGTGTCTGTCTGAGAGGATGTACAATTGTACATTACTGCCATGTCTCTGACCATTAATGATTTACCCTGCAGACGAAAGGATTATTGGTGAGGCAAAAGAGGAAAATGATAGTTACACGTGGCTGGAAGAAATTGAGATGCCAGAGAACTCTGAAATGAATGGCGTTGAGTACCTGGGTCCAACACCCTCTTAGTGTATGTTTGGGAATCACTTGAATCCAACTCAAATGGTCTTTCAATGAAAGCTACAATATGGTTGCTTTGAAATTTTTACATTGGAACGTGTAATTTCTCCGTGATTTTAATGTTAATTCAAACGCACCCTTAGTATTAACATCTTACCGTGTACTTCTAACGCTACGGATCAGACACAGAATCTTCTGTCGCTTTCCCTTTGTGTCCACATTCAAGGAATGTGTGCTGCACGTGTTGACTTTTGTTCTTTTATGTTAAATGTTTCGCACAGTTGGGAGTTTATGATTCATCTGTTTTGGCTTCTTTGTTACTTTTTTTTTTTTTTGCAAAGGGTCCACAGTAGTAACTTTATTGAGCAAGTGGTGAACAAGTTTGACTCACTTGTTATGGAGAGAAAGCCATCCATGACTTGTTATGAAAAGCCATCCATGACAGGCAATACTTTTATATTTGTGGGAAAATAAATAGATAATAAATATTAGAGTGAATTGCACTTTAGATTCTTTAATATTGAACACGTCTTTTTTTTAGTAAATTACATATTGAGGTTTGCCCTAAATACATTTGATATTTTTTTATTTTGAATCGTACAAAAAAAATATTTTAATTTCTGAATATTTGTTACAATTTAATCCTAAATTCTTAGGTGTAAATCATTACACCAATCCTCTTTTTATTAGTGAAAAATGTTACATTGATCCCTCTAAAAAAATAGAATAGAAGATTATCATGTCATAAAAACAAACAATCTCAGGGAGTCTGAATTCTTTCTTTTTCTATTCTTATATGATTTTTTAATTGACTAAAAAATATTACTATTTAATTGATTGAAAAACATTACTACTTTAACGTCTCATATGATACTAACTTTTCTAATTATTTAAAAAAATAAAAAAATTATCAGGTGTTAATATATTTTATTCTAAAACTTATTGAAAACTGTTAGTAGAATTTGAGTTTGAATTTTTCAAGGTTTTGCGAATGAAGATAATAGAGGAGAGATTTTATCAAACAATGGAATAAAACTATTGTTTCATATAATTATAAAATATTGAAATGACACTTTTATTCTATTATATTTTATTATCTATCACTAAATAAACATAGCTTAAAAGGTTTCGTGGTGGGTTAAGAGAAAAGACATTTCAGAATAAGTTTTTCAATTTAGGTTGAGATAAGAGTGGTCTAGACCTTTTAGAAAAGACATAGCTTAAGTTTTTTAGAGTCAATGTTCTAACCTTAATTGTATCTTAGGGATATTCTATCATGTTCTCTTTTATGTTGATGTAAAGTCTCATATAATTTTATTCTTAAAAGTCGTCTAAATGAGTTAAGAGTCAAGAGTGTTTATAAAATATCATTAGTCCCAAGTACTTATTAATATGGACTTTTTTGACATACTACAACAATATGTGATTAAAAAAGGTATATAAAATAAAAGTAATGAATTTAATAAATATTTTTTTCTAATTATAGAAATAGTATGAGAAATGTATATTTATAAAAACAAAATATTAAAAATGTTTAACTATGAGAGAAAGAAAGTGAGAGATTTTTTTAAGAAAAATTGGACATTTTAATTTATAATATAGACATAAAAATATGTCCATTGTACAAAATAAATATTTTTTATGCATAAAAATATGTCCATTGTACAAAATAAATATTTTTTTATAAACTAAAATTTATAATAAATAAAAACTTTTAAACATATAAATTACAATATAATTCTGAAATAAAATAAACATAATATGAGAGAGTTGAATAATGTGTTTGTGAAGTTTAAAACATTTTGCTACCTTTAACAAAACATAGTATTAAAAGAAATCACAAATGTTTCATTCAAACGGAAAGTTTGAAAGGACAACTATTTTTTTAATTTGATAGGTTTAATTCTCCTTCAAATGATTATAATAAATATTCTTTATGCCCCTTCTCGTTATAATCAACAACAATTTCAATCCAAAGATTGTCAAATCCCAAGTATTTTTTAACACAAAATCATTCTTAGTTTTCACAAACAGAAATGAACCTGGCAAAAAAAATTGGGAGAGAAATATAATTTAGATGATTTTGTAATAAAAAATGACATTAATTATTTATTTTATAAAAAAGTCTAAAATCTATTAAAGTAAATTTCAATGATAAATGTTTGGTACCTTAATATTTAGTTTTTTTTTCCAAAGTTTATATAATGATATCTAGTTTCTTATACACTTAACACTTTCTTTAAATGTCCAAAACTATCAATGTTAACTTCTCTTCTTCCTTTTTATTCTTGATACACCATTCATTATCATGAGTGGAGCTCCTCCTTCTTTATTGTGTCTAGTTTGGTTGAACTCCTCTTTCATTGATAGTTTGTGGTTGTCGTGATGATTGGTGTTGCGGTGTAACAACGAAAGTACATTTTTTTCTACAACTTTGATCTGTATTAATAAACATCCGGATTTGTAATCCATATAAAACTTATGGATTAGCAATTCGTAAGAAGCATACAGATTGTTGATCCGTATAATCTAAAAATATTTTTAAAAAATTATTTTTAATGTTTTGTTATAAATTTAGTTATATTTTTTTATAATGTGTTTAATTACTCATTTGTTCCTATAGTTTCATAATTTTAGTCCTTTTTAGTTTAAAATTGATTTTTTTAGTTCTTATAATTTGTATTTTAATTATCTTTTAGTCCTTATAATTTAAAAGTAATATTTTTAATCCTATAGTTTATATTTTGATTCCCTTTTAGTCTTTATCATCAAAATATGATTAATATTATGAATTACAATTAACTACAAAAATATTAAGAAGTAATTCGTAAGTAATTTATTGCAAGATAATTTTTAATAAAAAAAAGTTGATAATTTGTAATAAAAAAAAGTTGATAATTTGCAACTAAGTTGTTTTTTACACACACGCACGCACACCCGCCCAAATATTATTATGTTAACTACTTTATGCAAGTAAAAAAATAATAAAATTATGTCATATATTAGTTTATGGAAATCTAAATTTTGATATATATGTTTATGAATTACAATGTATTATATTATTAAATACACTAAAAAATAATAATATTATGTGATATATCAACATACTCATATAGTGTAGAAGACATAAAAAAAACATTTAACATGAAAGTTTTTTAAAATAAATAGATTTATTTATAAATAATTAGAATTATGTATGATGTCATTAGGGGTAGTTAGTTTGTCATTGAATTTTTTTGAATATTTTGTTAAGATGAACTTAGATTAGTATATATATGACAACATAATGTCTGAAGAAGTTAATGTGAATGAAGAAAATTGAGACGAACCTAGTGTTTTTAAAAATATTGATTGTTTTGATGTCTTGAATTCTTCTTAGGTATTGATATGATTTTGTAATTAAAGTAAGTAAATGAATGTTCCTTGAAGACTAAATATGTATTATTCTTTTTGTAGTGTTTGTCACCTGTAATGATGTTTTGCATTAGGTTCGTTCTGTTGCATATGATATTGATTTTGTGGCGGTGATTATGAGATTAGATACATATACGAAATAGAGGAAGGACTTCATATGTTTTAATTGATTTTGAAAGGAGTGGAAAATATATGACATACAGAAAAGATTTAGTTCGAACAGAATTGACAGTATAAAATGTGAGTGTCTCTTTAAGCTGCGAACGAAACTAGTGTTTGGAGGTGAAAGATAGATTATGTCCCTTTATACATTCATTTTTAAATAAACAAAATTCTATAAATAAATTATTTATTAAATAAAATAATTATTAAAAATAAACTTAAATAAACAAATATAGTTAAATAAATAAATACATTTTAAAAATAAATGACAATAGTTATTTATAAAATAATTAATTAAATAATGTTTTTAGTAAATTAATAATTTATTAAATGATAAAAAAATAAAAAACACAAATTGGGAATTTGTATGAGCATACGGATCCCCTAAAGCAACGCATAAAATCTTAGACGGGGAGGAGGGGACTCACGATGATAGCGAACACAACAAAGGAAGAGGAGATCGCGGCGCAACGGAGCACAAGATGAACGGAGGGTGAAGGACGGGACATCCCGACACATGGGAGCACAAGAACAACATCAATAAAGGAAGGGGATGGGTGTAGGGGATGGTGTTTTCAATTTTAAGTGAAGGACAATTTTATCAATTCACTTACAATGTTGGGTGTAGAATAAAAGTTTGCATTGCATGAAGTAATTGTTTAGACTTTATCATAACATAAGTTTTGTCTATGATGATTTGTTTTTAACTTGTTACTCAAATCTTCTCTTCAAGTCTTTATATAGGCTTTAAAGATGTTATGTTCATTGTGAGAGAGAGCCCTTGAAACAACTAGCATTTTTACTAACAATATAGAATTACAGAAACAATGTTTCAAATGGTACAAAAAGTATTTTTTTTAACCTTGTCACTTTAGGCAATATCCCAAGTGTTACTTCACTTGCCTCTCTAGGTCTTTTATCCAAGTATTCTTTAAAGAAGTCCGTGTAAGTTTAACCAAATTGTACAAGATTAAAAAATGAAAACCCTAGATTCATAAGTTTAAGTTTAGGTGTAACTAACAATGCTCATAATATTTACAAGATTCACACAAAATATTATCAAATGATTGGAAATAAATAAGCTTAATAAATTGGAAGTTCATTTATTTTTAGGACTTTTATAGACAACTCCATAAACTAATCATTGTTAGAGCTTCCTCATTTTTGTCAAATATGGATTTGTGAAAAAAATTGAAGTTGTTCACAAACTAAATTTTTACAACCCAATACCAACTGAGTTTGAGGGAAATGTCTTGGAGAAGGACGATGAACTTAAAGTGTGACTGTCTTGGAGAAGGACGATGAACTTAAAGTGTGACTTAGGTTCGAAAAAATAATTAGTTTCATAACCAGATCAAATGACTAAAGTTTGTAGGATACTTCAAGATTTCATAAGGGAGTCAAATACCTTAATTATGGTAATTTAAAAATATAATTTTTTATAATACTTAAAAAAATCAATGATTCTTAACAATATGTTCTCAAGTTTTTTTTTAAAAAATGAATTTTTAAATAAAAATCATTAAAATGATTAAACTACATTCATAGGATTAATTTATTAATGTATTTCTATTAAAAGAATAAGAGCATTTTAAAAAATCTAATATTTAACTTGAAGGAAAAAGCCCAAAGAAAAGGGCCCAAAACGAGAGCTTGTAACATCTGAGAAACACAAGGAAATTACTATTTACACCTCCCTTTTGTATTTTTTTTTATGAACTTGTTTTTACAAAATATAGTTATTCTGGAAATTAGATTTAAGAGGCCACAAAATTTAAGCATACCCTAAATCACACTCTAAGGAAGCCATAAAATCCACCCACCCTCGTTATGTTCTTCTGTGGCTTATAAGTTTTTACAAAACCCTCCACCACCACTCCAAAACTGTAAGGCTCCACCCACGCTGTTTTAATCAATCGCTTTTATAGAAGGGAGTGCACCAGTAACTAAAGAGGGCTGCAAATAACACAAGTCCGTGAGGAATTGAATTACACAAACAATCAGGTCTTTTTATTTCTAGGCTCTGCAAGGGAAACCAACCCGAAACGCAGCGTTTTGCCGCTGCAGCCCTAAAACTCAACACTGCTCGCTTAGTGGGGTAAGCGGCGACGACGACGATGAAGGTGGTGGCACTCGTTAGCGGCGGTAAAGACAGTTGCTATGCCATGATGAAGGCTATTCACTATGGCCATGAGGTTTCTTTCTTTTTTCTATTTTCCCAAAATTAATTTTCATTATCATCTTATTTATTTATTTATTTATTCTAATTATAATTTGTGTTGCAATAGATTGTTGCATTGGCCAATTTGATGCCGCTTGATGATTCCGTGGACGAGCTCGATAGCTACATGTACCAAACTGTATGTCTCTCTCTTCCATTTCCCTCTTCTGTTTCCATTGCTCAATTCTAACTTTCAAGTTATTGTTGTTTTGGTGAAATTTGGAGAAAAAATTGGACTTTTTTCCTTCTTCTTTTCAAATGTTTTTTTTTTATCAGCTCTTCTTTTCAAATGTGGTTCATAACTGAAGAAACAATGAGATAACAAAAAATTCCCTCCCCTTTAAGATTAAGATATGGTAATGGGTGAGATAGCAGGTTCTTGACTCTCCTTAAGTTTGAGTTGCAGCTAATTTGACCATCTTGCTCTTTATTGACACTTTCCTCCTTATAAATTTTTGTCATTTGTTTTTAATTTGGTAATGTATGTATTTTTTTTTTTAAATATAAAGAAATGAACTTAACTGTGTGGGAGTCACCATCTTAGACCTATGCTTGTATTTATTATTTACTGGTGGATAGTGTTTTTCCATTCATGTACGAAAATGAATATGAAAACGGGCTGCTCAATGTTTTCCACAGGTTGGGCATCAAATTATTGTCAGATATGCTGAATGCATGGGATTGCCATTGTTCAGGAGGCGAATACAAGGATCCTCAAGGCAAGACTTCTAATTATAAATCTTTTGATAAAACCAGTTGTTTTATTTGAGGGAAATCAGTAGGTTAGGTTAACTTTTAGTTAAATAAGAGCAATTACAACGTGTAATTAAATTCCTATCGACATTCCATAGTTATCCATACCATATAGCTGTGTCGAGTGGCTGACCCAAAATCTGCTATAGTGTGATACAAGTACTAGCCAGATGGCTGCTATTCTGAAGTTTTTTGAGATAAATACTAAATATTTTACACTACAAATACATAAATGTTCAAAAATAAAAATTACTTCAAAGGAGAGACATATTGATAATTAATAATCAAAAAGTCATAATTTGAAGCTAAACACACATTAGTCAATAATAACAGAAGTCAAGGAATCAAATAACTTTAAGCTTCTGAGAAAGAGAGCTTCAATGAACTCTATGTTTCAAATGTAGACTGAAATCCCAAAAAAATCTCCCCAAAAAATAGGTTCAGCAATGCACAAGCACAGGGGTAAAGAGGGGATTTCCTCTGTCAACCATAGTGGCTGAGATGGCTGTGATTTTCAAGGATAGCTGCTACAGTTCCTGTTACATGAAAGTGATCTGCTACAAGTTTAGAATAGCGGCCTGAGGCCACTCTGCTGTGATAGTGCACTATTAGCCACTATTTGACATAATAATAAGTTACAAATGTTTATGCTAACTTTTCTAACCAGTGGGTTCTTGATCGTCTGCTAGAATGATTCCAGCCCCTTGCCCCCTTCTCTCCCTATCTCTCTCTTAATCTCCTCAACACTTCTGTTTTCTGATGACTATTGGTTGGTTAACCTTTGAAGCAATAACCTATTACATTAGTTCTACCATCTTAAATTATAATAATGTTTGGTTTAAACCTTTAAGTGATATTTTCTCGATAGGCATCAGGAGCTTGGTTACAAAGAAACTCAAGGTGATGAAGTTGAAGACCTGTGCATTTTGTTACGTGAAGTTAAAAGGCAGATACCCTCAGTTAGTGCAGTTTCTTCTGGAGCCATTGCATCTGACTATCAGAGATTGCGGGTGGAAAGTGTTTGTTCAAGGTTAGGCCTTGTTTCTCTGGCATACTTATGGAAACAAGATCAGTCATTGCTTCTCCAGGAAATGGTAAATAGTGTTTTGGACTATTGTCACCGTAATTGATAGCATGCACGTGATTGCGTATTAGAATTTTAACATTGTTCATATAATCCTAACTCCATTTTGGTCCTGAGCAGATTACAAATGGAATTGTAGCTGTAACTGTGAAGGTATAACTTGTTTTTAACTTTGTTTCAAATACTTATTGCTCTGTGTTTTTTCTTTTTCATTTGTAACCGGGAGGGAATTCCTTTGTTCTTATTACTGGGTGGTTCTTATGAGTGAAATGTAGCAAAAATAAAAAGTTAAAGAAGTGAAAGCATTTCCTTCTACCCAAGAATTATGTTAAACTTGTTTTTGTATGTACTTCAATAATTGTTAGTTTGGAATTTAATGCTTTATCTATGTTGGAAGGTAGCTGCCATGGGTTTGGATCCTGCAAAGCACTTGGGTAAAGAATTAGCCTTCTTAAATGCTTATTTACATAAATTGAAAGAGTATGTCAGAAGTTATTCTCCCTCCTTTTTTTTGTGCAATATCTGCGTACATTCTTCAAAGTTTCTAGAGTAACTTGGCTCTGTTGTTTTCATTTATTCATTTCACCCTATCCTTTCTTGTAACTCCTTTTTTGCAGATTGTATGGAATCAATGTTTGTGGTGAAGGAGGGGAATATGAAACATTAACTCTTGATTGCCCGCTCTTTTCTGTGAGTTCATACCACCACCATTGTTGTGGTTAACTAATTTATTTTTTCCTTTTGAGGTCTACCACTGCTTTATTTGGTTTGAAGCTTTGGTTTGCACACTGTACATTGTGAATTTTCCATTGTCCATTTGATCTTTAGCTTTCATCCATAAAACTGGTCTCAATTTGCACTCCTTCGTTTTGATGTCAGTTTTGTGGTTCTACCAATTACTACTAACTTGAGAATTCAATTTGCACTCATTCATTTTGATATCAGTTTTGTGGTTCTACCAAATATGGGTCTCCATTTATTATCAATATTTTTCTTCCATTTTCTTCTATTAATTCATTAAATTTTTTCAGAATGCTCGCATTGTGCTTGATGAATATCAAGTTGTGATGCACTCTTCAGATTCCATAGCTCCTGTCGGAATCCTTCATCCCCTGGCATTTCATTTGGAAAATAAGGCAGATGTTCAGTATTTAAAATCACAAGACAAAATACATGAGAGTTTTACACAGAAACTGGGATCTGTTTTTGAAGTGCAAGACAGTGTAGAAGGATGTGAGGCCACATGCAAGCCTGTAGATTATAGAGCTGACCCAATTAATGACATAGAACATAAATTTAACATCTCAAGAACAAATAACAAGGGCACATTCTCCATATGTTTCTGGTTGCAAGATTCATGCAATGGTCATAATCATTCTTCTTTACTTTTTCTGCTTTGTTCTTAAATAGTTTGTTTTGTCTCCTACACTTTGACATTATTTTGTTCTTTGACACAGCTTTGTCTTATTTTCGTAAAGCAGGTTTGCAGGAAGACTTGAAGATTGTTTTGGGGAAAATTGAATCACAGTTATTGGGCCTTGGTTTTGGCTGGGAGAATGTCCTTTATATTCACCTTTACATTGATGACATGAATAATTTCTCTGAGGCAAATGAGACATATGTGAAGTTTATAACACAGGAGAAATGTCCATTTGGTGTTCCGTCTCGTAGTACTGTTGAAATGCCTCTTATAGAAATGGGTTTCAGCAGAGCATACATTGAAGTACTGGTAGCAAACAATAAAGATAAAAAGGTTTTGCATGTACAGAGTATTTCCTCTTGGGCACCTAGTTGCATTGGGCCATACAGCCAGGTAAACCCCATTGATCTCAGCAGCACCCAATTATTTATTATCTGAACAAGTAGTTTGCACATGTTATCTCTATCCTGTTTATGGAAGTTGACTTGGGACACAACTGAAAGCAGTTGAAGTTGAAGCAGGAATGCTGCATATTGTAGTTGCTTATTGTAGTCGACTAATACATTACTTTTTTAAGCCGTAGTCTCTACTTTACTGTAAGCTTTTTTAGCACAAAATTAACTAATCCAAAATCAAACTAATACTTTAGTTGCCTGAATTTTATTTCTACTTCTTTCCATGTGTCTTGACTTGAGAGTTAGGATTCATTTCTGGATGTTCGTATTAAAAAAGGGGTAAAGTGCATGGTAATCATCTAATTGAATAATGCAAGTGCTTACCTAGTATACTGTCATTCGTATATCTAACATTTAATTCTGCACCTGATACGGTTATGACATTTCAAATGTTATCTAGTGGCACTTCTGTCTTCCTAATGCTTTTGCTTTCAGGCAACCTTGCATGAGGGTATACTTCACATGGCTGGTCAATTGGGGCTTGATCCTCCTACAATGAATCTTTGCAAGGGAGGCCCTGGTGTTGAACTGGAACAAGCACTAAAAAACAGTGAAGCGGTGGCAAAATGCTTTAATTGTTCAATAACGACATCTGCAATTGCTTTTGTTATTTACTGTTCTAAACATATTTCATTATTGGAGAGACTTGATATTCAGGAGAAGCAAGAAACAATCCTTAGACAGATGAAGATCTCCCATTTACAGGAAAGAACCACTTACAAAGCATTAGATCCCTTGTTCCTTTATGTTCTTGTTCCTGATCTACCTAAAAGGTACTGTAGGGTATACCCTTAGTCCTTATTTTCTTCACTGTGCCTCTTATTTATCAATACAGATTCACGCTTTCATGGGTCTGCAACTAGTAAAGGAGGCCCATTTATATATTTAGAACTTATAATTTTTTATTTTTTTCCTTTTTTTAAAAAAAATTGTTTTGCTATCTGTTTATATTAGGTTTCGCTGTTATGATACTGGTTCTATCACATTATTTTAAGGGTGTCTTTTATCAGTTTACTGTTTTCTGCATTATTACAAAACGAATAAAGTTGCGCGGAAGGGAAGAGAAAAAGTGGACACTAATACTCAATAGATTGTGTTTCAGCTCTTCCACATACAACACATTCTCTATAGAAGTATTTAGTGAGTTTCCAATGTTACCTACACAAAGAATTTTTCCTTTGTTGTTGTCCCCATAGGTTACAAAACCTCTCTCCTTTGCTTTCAAAGAGACAAATTTGGTCTTGTCTCCTGTCATATGCCTTGAGCATTTGTTGTTAAGATATCACATAAGCTGCTTGACTTCAAGGCATACCCACAAAACAGTTTAGGGGGAAGTTTTAGTTACCCAAGAGATTTTGGGTCACTTGAGAGAGAAAACTTGTGAAAGAGTGCTCAAGTTTGTTGTCTCACTTGGCATCCACTTATATTAATAGTGAGATAAGATACAAGAGAAAAGAAAGGATGTGACAGGTTCAGGCCTAAGGGTTTGAATCAAGGTTTTACAAATCAATATACACAAAAAATCTTAGAAAATAGAGTTTTATGGCTCACACATATCAGGATAGATGCACAAAACCACGGGTTAGAAAAAGAGAGAATCAAAGACAAGAATTTATACAGGTTCAATCCTCAAGAGGACTTACATCCAATTGTTCTAAGACTCTTAAGAAGAATATTCCACTATTAGAAACCCAGTACAATCGCTATGCACATGCAATTCCTTAAATCTACTTTTTCCTTGATCCCTACAACAGAAAAATCAAGAGTTGAAACCCTATCAACTTAAAACCCCTTGGTAACCCTAACCAAGATTAAAAAAAACTAGAAAGAAATCAAAATTGGATTGAATACACCTTTTATGTGCATATCAATACTTCTTCAAGCTTTATCAATGATCAACCCATGATGGAGATTCCAAGATCTTTGCTGTGTCAATCTCTTGAGAGAAAATGCATCAAAACCTCTTTAGATGACTCTTAGAAATATTTTGAAGTGATAGTTTCGCAGAAAGTCATATAAGAGATAGAACAAGTGAGGTATTTATAGATTTAGTAGAAAAAAAAACAGATTTAATCAATTACAAGTAACTGTAATCGATTAATTAAATACCATTATTTTGCATTTTTAGAATCGTGGTAATCGATTACAATATGTGGTAATCAATTATTTCAATGTCCAACAAGCAATCTAAGTGTTTTAGATGCTTTGTAATCAATTACGATAAATGGTAATCGATTATTTCGATATACAAAGCCTATGCTTTACTTGAACCAAGCCTTATAATTGATTAATTCAATGATTTTAATCTCAGTAGAAGTTGGTTCTTGTGCTAGTCTTTTCATCTTCTACATGCTTTAGGATAATCATTCATCATGTATCAAGCCATCATGAATGATTATCCTAAAGCATGTAGAAGATTTATAAACTATTCTAA
Source organism: Glycine max (assembly GCF_000004515.6). Classification (NCBI taxonomy): domain Eukaryota; kingdom Viridiplantae; phylum Streptophyta; class Magnoliopsida; order Fabales; family Fabaceae; genus Glycine; species Glycine max. The sequence continues at coordinate 37,567,750 of NC_038255.2, forward strand.
GCACACACATGCCTATCTAAACAGTCAATACAATGCTGTACCTATAAAATGTGTTTTGGCATGTAAAAAGATCAAAATCAAAACCTAAACTAAGAGATACAAGATCCTTCAATCTACAATGGACATCTATTTGATTCCTTTGATTTGGGACGTTATCTGACCTATCATCTGGTTATTTTTTGTCTTCCATTTTTTGTGGTTAGGATATGAGGGGCTAGAAGGGATTTATATTGAATTCTTGTTTTTATTTATTTAATTATTATAATATATCCTCACAATATTTATGTCATGGGCATCTGCAATTTTTACTTTCCAGAGCATATGTAGAAGTAAAGCCTATTCTTTATGTCGAGGATGACACGGATGTAGCATTTGAGGTCGTAACAGAAAGATTTTGTTTGGAGACACCACCAAGTTATTGGGGTTTCAAGCCGGAAAATTGGCATGATTCTTGCACTCAGAAATGTGTGATTTCTGGAAAGACATGTGCCATTATACTGTCTATTACTAGTGAGCTGGCTGCGAAGATATGTTTTGATTCTCTGCCTGCTGAATATGTGAATAATGGTCAGCATTCTCTTCCAAAGGCACATATGGAGAAGATATCAAAGTTCTGCATTTACCTTCTTGACAAAGTTATGACAGACGATGACTTTGCTTGGGAAGATATAATGGTTAGTATATTTCTTAAAGATTAATTTTAGTCCTCCATTGTCTGGATTATATTTTAGTTTTGCATTATGTACAAAACCCGTTTCTTGTTTTATGTACAATTTTCATCGATCAGTTCCATTCTGGACTGTCCTAAATTCGGCAAACCTCTGGGGGAGGGAGATGAAGGAAGCTTAGAAGTTCCTTGCTTTCTTTAATCATCACTTTTTTAAGATCCAGATAATTTATGCATCTCCAAGTCCATCACGTTTCTTTGCACTTGAAAAATTATCCATGCATTTTTGGGGTCTGTCCCTCTTGGAAGTAAGGGACAGTAGAGCCTAGTGTAAGTGATTTAACAAAAAGGTTACCAGACTATAATTATTTGAAGATAAGAAAGGCCGGCCATCAGCTTTTTTCCACTCCCCCTTTGTGTTTTTTTATGAGCTTGATCATTCTCTTACACTTTTATCTTATGCAGAGTTTGAGGTTCTACATCCCTGTAAGCCTTCAAATGTCAGTGCAGCTATTACAACCTATGTTCTGCAATGCTCTTTTTGAACTTTCGGAAATGAGTCAGAAGAAATTAAAAACTGGTGAGGAGCCAATCTTCAACATAGTTCCTGTCATAGGTTCTGGGAGGTCTGCTTCATCCATGGACGATGTAGTAACCTGTGAATTAATGGCTCAGAAATCCTGAGTAAATATATGCTTTCTGAAAACACTCTTTAATTGGCTGGGGTTCAAGGGGTGGTTCAGTTGCTGTGCACTTTACCAGTTGATCTACAATTTTTATTTTTAAATACAAAATGGATTCCCTTTTTTGGAAGCCAAAACAACGACGGTTTCACTGACAGCTTGGTGAAGACGACGGAATGGGGGATTTCACTCATTTAAGTTGTTAATGGCTTGGTGTATAAAAAACAAAGAGTTGGGAAATTATGTTGATCATTCGCTAGATTTCATAAATTTTGGAGCCTCCCTTTTAATTCTAAGAATTACATATTGTACTCTGCATTTAGCTGTATGGAAGGTGGTTTTATGATGGAAATTTTATCAAACTTTAGGGATGTCAATATAACTTAAACAAAGTGTAATCTTGGTGGTTGCTTTAACCCGAGTTGTTAGCAATTGCTTTCTTATTTAACTGTTTATTTGTTAATCTTATAATGGGTAATGATATTTAATATTTATCCACTTTTTCCCTACACTTCTGCCCTTTATCTTTTGTTGGACGGAAAGAGTTTATTTGTCACTATCTTTCCCCGTAACTTCTTTCTTTTTCCATAAATAAAGTATCAAAGTTATGGTATGTCGGTACATTATCTTGTGTTTGGCTTGGAATCCTAAATTTAATTGAATCGACTCAAATGAGACTTTTTTAGACATACTTTGGGTCAGTCTTGGGTTAGATTACATTGCCTAGCATAAAATTTTACTAAAATCACGTGTCTCTTTATTTATGCACCTTTTTCTTATTCTGTTTATTCCCCCCTTCCCTTTTTTTTTCTTTTTCCTTCTAAATTTTAAAATGTCTTATAAATACTCCTTTTTCCCCCTTTGGCACACGCCTCTCTTTCACTCTCTGGCACTCCCTTTTTCTGGCACTCCTTCCTCCTTTTACTTCACTGCCGTTCTTCCCCTTCGAAGGCGTTGCATTCGCTCCCATTTTGCATTTTTTTCAGTGAGTGTAGATGTCCTGAAAACTTATTTAGAATTAAATTTAATACATTCCGAAAGTTATTTTTTTAGATATATTAAATACATTCGGAAAATTAATTTCTAGAAGATCTAAATTTCTCAAAAAAAAAAATCTTCTAGAAACTAGTTTTCTGAAAGGATATTTTTTTATATTAAAAGTTACAAAAAGTAGAGTGGAGGTGTGGAGAGAAAAAAGGGATACAAATAAAACCCTCAATCAAAAGTGTAAAGTTGAGAGATTTTCTTCCTACATCATTCATAACTCTTCTACACCAAATATTTTTTTGAAAATTCCTAAGTTACTCCTGTTTACTTCTTCGTTTGTTGGTTTTTTTTCCCCTTCATACATCATTCATTTTTATTTTCTTTTGGTTGAGCTCCTCCTTCCATGTTGTGGCTGGTTTGATCGAGATGCATTTTTGCAGTAATTTGTTTGCAGTTCGTGATTATCGTCATGATGGGTGTTGTGGTGCAATAGCAGAGGAGGTTAATTTTTTTTGTCTGCAATTATGATTTGTGCTAATTTGTAATAAACATACAGATTTACCGTCCGTATGAATCATATGAATTGTCAATTTGTATAACTTAAAAAAAATTTAAAAATTAAATACATTTTATTTTTAATGTTTTTTTTATAAATTTAGTTTTATTTTTAATATATTTGTATAAATGTTATTACATTAACTAGTTTATTCAAGTGTATAAAATATGAAAATTTAGATATAAATTTTCATATATATGCTTATCAATTTCGATGTAATATATTAGTATATATAGTAAAAAAATAATAAAAATGTGTTATAGTATATGTTAAAAAATATATTTATTGATATATCTACATGCTTATCTAGTATAGAAGATTTTAAAATAAATTTCAATATTGAAGTTTTTTTTAAAATAAATAGATTTATTTGTAAATAATTATAATTAATTATGAGTGATAACAATTTATGTATTTTATTAAGAGATAAATTATTATTATTATATATATATAGAGGTGTGAATTATTATATATCAATTTGTATAAACTATATATATGAAATTTTATTAGTTATCATTAATTTGTCAAATGATTTTTTTTTTAATGTTTTGTTAGGATGGACGGAGATTTATTTAAGGTGACATACTAATAAAAGTGCAGGCATATTATACCTGCCATTATGATTTGGAGTTTGTTCACGTTATTGACATGTGATTTTAGGAGATTTGTTCGTTAAACCTACAAGGTGTCTCTTTAAATATGGAGGACTTCACGCAAAAATGGCATCGTAGCTAGCTTGTTACATTTTATTGGATAAATAAGGATACGGAAAACACTTATACGGTGTAGTTTGCGTGCCTTAAAAAAATTTAAGTAAACAAGGTTAACAAACCCCAAATGACACAGGTTATGAATAAATTCTCTAAAATAGTTGTTTATTTTATCTTGATAAGGGCTACATTGATATTTTTTTTTAAAAAAAAAAAGACTAAATTGAACATTTTATTAAAAAAAGAAACAGATTGAATGAAACAAATAAATAAATGAATCAAATTAATAATTTAATCTACATCTAGTTAAAATCAAATAATGTATATATTTTAATCTTTTTTCCTCAGGTGTAAAACCTTGCTTTTCTTATTTAATATTTAGGACCCACCTCAATACGAATGTGAGTGTTGCTAGGTGCACCCAACATTATTGTTGGTGCACCCAGCATTTTAAGAAAATGGCAAAATTACCCTTGTTTGATTTTTCTCTTACGGATCAAGTTGATCTGGAAGTTGATCCGGAAGAGACTTCCGGATCAAGTTGATCCGTAACTTCCGGATCAATCAAATAAAATTATACAATATATTTAAAGATATTTATTTTGCTAATCAATCAATCATAATCATAATTCATGCTAATCAATCAATCATGCCAATCAATCATAATTCCCTAAAAGAGTATATATCCGAGAAAACTGAATCTAATTCAATCCTAATTGGCATAAATTATAATTATATATAGATATATCATCTTTTAGGGAATTATGATTGATTAGCATGATTGATTGATTAACATGAATTATGATTATGATTGATTGATTAGCAAAATAAATATCTTTAAATATCTTGTATAATTAACAAAATTTTATTTTTCCACTTACGGATTAAGTTGATCCAGAAGTTACGGATCAACTTGATCCGCAAGAGAAAAACCAAGCAAGAGTAATTTTGTCATTTTTTTTATAATGCTGGGTGCACCTAGCAACACTCTACGAATGTTCTCCTATTTATGACCCTATTCATCTTTTAGGTCCATAAGAGAAGATCAAGATATCTATTTTTTTTTTAATTTCCTTCAAAATCACATTTCACCGGCTTCCCAATTGATAAAGGAGAACCGCAAGTGCACTCGTCAAGTAATAATATCGAATTCACAAGTTTAGCGATTATCATAATTAAAAATAAAAGCTAAATAATTAGGAAAAAATTAAAATTTATTTGGAAATATTTAATTAGAAAATTGAAGTAAAACATAAAATATAGATAAAAGATAAAGATAAGAAATAAGTAAAAATATTTTAATAAGATTCAGATTTGAGAAATTTGAGGACCACGGTTAATTCGAGGATCACGGTTTTATATTAAGACTCCTATTAACCTAATCTAACAATTCAAGGTTCTTCCTAAATGACGAATTAATACATGATAATCTTCGTGGTTTTTTTTTTCTCGTAAATATATCTTTTCTCTCTTGTTTTTCCCCAATTTACACTACTTTACAATTTAATTCTCAATATACATTACTTGGGACTTTCTTTCCCCTTTTTGTTTTTTTTTTTAATTTAAAATATTATAAAATATAAATATTATATTATATAATTTTTTAATTAGTTTTAAAATTACTTATTTATTAAATTAAAATTTATAATTTTGTTTTTTAATTTTTTTAAAAAAATGATATTATTAAATATAATTATTTTTGTTTTATTATTTAATTTACTTAACATATTTTTTAGGTGAATATTTTTATTTAAAATTTGAATTTTCTAATATAATTATTTTTAATATAATTATATTACTAAATATAATTAGTTTGTTTATGTCATTAGATTTAATTAAAAATGAGAAGATTTTTTGTTTAACAACTTATTTATAGAAGAACATTATATTACATTATCAATAAAATACTTAAACAATTATATTTGGCTAAGGAAAAACTTAAGAGGAAGATATGGTAGGACAATTGCTCCAATTGCTCCTGATGACCATGTTGCCGATAAATTTCACAATTTTTTTTCTATTTACCCATTCATTTCTTTTTCGTCCATCTCAATTCATATTCTTGTCGTCCTCTTTCTCCTTGGATCAGGACCCCACTGATATCGTTCATATTCTTGTCATATTAATGGGTGATAGCAAAAAATAATTGATAATTAAATATATTTAAAGATATTTTCAATATATTTTTATTATAAAAAATAACTCATATTTAGATATTTTAATCTTTTCTTTTCATATCTGTAAGCCATAAATAATAAAAATGTCAATTCTTATCACTTAAGCCAAAATAACTGCTAAATAAATATTTTTAAAAAGATATTTTCAATATAATAGTTACTACTCTTTGAAATTTTATGTCTATTGTATAAGATAGATGTATCAATTATTTTTTTTACTGTGTTTTTTAGTTTATTTTAATACTACTAACTAATTTTCTTATTTTTTTAATTAATGAACATAACAAAAAAAAATATGAACAGTACATAAATTTAATTATAAAAGTACATACAAAGTAACTAAAAAATTGTACTCTAATTTTATCCAATTTTTTTATTTTTCTTTATCTATATATTTTTTCTTTAAAAAAAATAAAAAAACAAAATTATAAAATTTAATTTAATAAATAAGTAATTTTAAAACCAATTAAAAAATTATATAATATAATATTTATATTTTATAATATTTTAAATTAAAAAAACAAAAAGAAGAGAGAAAGTCTCAAGTAGTGTATATTGGAAATTAAATTGCAAAGGAGTGTAGATTGAAAAAAAGTAAGAGAAAAAAGGTGTATTTACGGCAAAAAAACCTAATCTCCGTTCTTTTTCAAGAAATGGAGATGTGTCTAATTGAATTAACTTCTACCGTGATGATATTATGTTAAATTAAACCTTTTACACTTTTTACTATTTCGTTTTACCCATTTAACGGTGATCAAGTATTCAACATCCATAAAATTGTGATAAGAGAAGAATTACAAAAACAATTTAAAGAAAACCTCAAATTAAATTAAATTAGCATGAATACTTGTCAAGAGCCCTAATCCAAGAACAAATTAAGATGACTACTCACACATGTGAGAATAAAATCTAAAGGATAAAAGGAAGACATCAAATTGGAAAAGAAAAGGGAAGAAAAGGAATCTTTAAGCTCTTGCTATGTGTCGTCAATGCATAAAAGTTTTCAATCCCTCCTACAGAGTTTTTCTAAGCTATTTAAAGACATGAGCTAAAATCTATTCAAACCTAAATACAATTAAAACATAAAAAATGAAAATAAAAACACAAGCTAATTGGCACGCCCATGCCAATGGATTGCACGGGCTTGTGCCAAATGCGGCAACAACCTGATAAAAAAAAGATAAGGGACCTGACACGATTGCGCCACATGCATTAACTCAAAATTCCTTTTTTTTTTTTTCTTTCAAAAAAGGTTAAATTTAATCCTAAAAGTCCAACGTGTACCGGAAAAGTTCTATTTAGCACCAAAGATCAAGTCAACATAACTCTTATACACATGAAAACACCCATAATATAACAAGTTTGACAAAAAAAAAATGCGATGAAATGAACAAAAACAAAGACTTAAACAACCAATAATACAAATAATTATAACTAAAATACTTCCTAATTAAAGACTAAATGCAACACATCACCAATCACGAAAGGTTTGAATTGAACTTTGATCTTCTTAAAATTCTTGAGAAAATGATTCTCCATCATTTTTGAAAGCAGAAGGTACCCAGAGGGAAAAAGGGAGACAATGAGAAAATGATGTGGGCGCAAAATATTCCAACCCTTTTGCATTAATTTTTTTAGAAATTTATTTGTTATTTTTATAAGATTTTTTTTTCTAATTTTTAGATATATTAATTATTTTTTCTTATTTAATTATTTTTTCTTTAAATATTAATGAAAAATAATTAAATGAATAGAAAAATAAAAAATAAGAATTTTGGTATGATAGTTTAAATAATTAATAAATTTAATATAATTAATATAATTAATTATTTTTTTAAAAGAAAGTTAATTAATTAAAATAATCTTATAATTAGAGATGAAAAAAGTTCGATAAAGCTGACAATTACATGCTGGGTTGCCTCTTTGTTGCTTGAATCTGTCGCTTCTTGTTGTGGGTCATAACATGGTTATGATGTTAACCATTGAAACCACATTTTCTTATTACATTTTCTAAGCATTCTTTTACCTAAAATGCTTTTTTCTGTTGAACCTCTATTCTGATTGTTGGTATATGGGTTTGTGTGCTGTGACACATTGTTTTCCAACCAACACCGACAAAATAATTCGAACTCTATTAATTTAAAATATGTCATATATTTTTCTTTCTTTCTGTCTTGTTTTTGGTAGCTAAAACCAAGTAGTTAGTTTGGACAATTTTCGTTCCACATTAATAATTAGCCTATGATCAATAGTTTATAGAGGAATCAAGTTATTATGAGTAAACCCCTTCTTAAAATATAAGTGTAATTATTTGGGTCCTCTAAACTTTTTTAATAACAAATACAATCTTTCATTAAATATAATATTAAAAATGTTCTTATGTGTGTACTTTTTCTTCTTTAGAATGTTAGCAAAATTATACTTTTATTTATAATTTCTTAAAATTTAGTATACAAAAAATTACACTATAAGATCTTGGATAATATATTTCTCACTACTATAATATTTTGTAATTTCTATAAGAGATTTAAAGAATATATCCAAATTCATAATGGACTCTAAGATTTTCTGATTGATATTTCTCGATCTCTTTTTTGACTTATTTTCTTTGGTCTGTAGGATAACATAGAAACTCAAGTGAAAAGTAAAAAAAAAAAAAAAACTTGACAGAAGAAGAGAGAAATTACCTTTTTTTTAAAAAAAAAAATCGTGATAACTTCCTCCGTAAGTCTCTTTTCAACTTTTTTTTCTTTAATGCCAAAATTACTTTTAATGAGGCAAGAAAAGAGATAATTAATTTTAATAAAACTAAAATAATCCAATAACTTTAATACATTTAACTCTAATAACCATTACATTAGACATCTTTTTATTAAAGTCATTCAATATAATATATGAACTAATATTAAATTAAAATAATATCTTTATGCATATTGTGGTTTGAAATATCTTTATGCATATTTGATTATGGTTACAACTTAAGAGTTAAATTGATATATTTTTTAATGAATTAAATTGTCATTATTTTTATACGAAGGATGGATTGAAATAATTACAATTATTATCTAATTAAATCAATGTTACTCTCTAATTGAAAATTTTAATTGGTGTTAATATCGTTTGAAGACAGGAGGGAAATAAATAATAGGAAAATAAAGTTTTCACAATTTATTGACGACGAAGCACTTTTTGCTGAGTGCTAGAAAGCTGTATGTTCATTATACCATCCTTTCTGACAAATAACCAACTCAAACTTCCAACATGGAAAGAAGTAATTCTTTTATGAGGATAGCGGTAACACTTTTTTTTTTAAATCAAGATATTATATAAAACATTTATCAATTGATAATTAATTTTTATTAAAAAATTTAACAAGACTACTTTTAATGAGATTTTTTTTAATTTCATTTTTTTATTCATACAATTCAAATTTAAAATTTTACTTAAAAAAATCTAACCAACATACTTAAAAAGGATCTAACCAACAAATTATGATCATTACACAAGAAATTAAACCTTTTTAATTCATGTATTAATATTATTTTGTTAAAATTTTCATCCTTCCATCTTCTCAATTATTTTAAACTTTACACTAGACAAACTTTTTTGTTTCTTGAAAAGATGTATATAAATAATCTCAACAGCTTTATTTTTAATACTCAATGAGGCTGTAACCACTAATGCCTCTAATACATAACACAAGTGCAACGCAAATGCCAACTCCGATTAATTGGCAGAAGTATCTCTTGATTTAAAAAATTAGCATATTTATGAGTTAGGTGTATTACACACATGTGATGTGTTTATGCAAATTGGCAATGCACAACTTTTTGCACTTGTTATAAAAGCATTATTTGGCTAAATGATGTCAGTTTTTGTTTCTTACTCCCACATGAAATTTCATAGTTATAGATGCATATGGATCCAATGTCATACTGTGCCTAGCACCACATTGACCCCGAGTCAAAGTACATCATCACCTAGATACACACATCAATAATTAATACTATGTTATTCACTACGTATTATTACCATATGCAATAGCTACCAAATTGGAAACGCTAGCTAGCGACCTGGTCACCCTTTCAAGTCTTGTTCAATTATGGGTGTGACAGAGTTTCATTCCTAAGTAAAATCCTGCGCAAGGTACAAAACATCGTGTGTGATGCGATGCCATATCAAGTTAGTGTAGATCTTCATCTACACATATACTCTATACGTCACCAATTATTGTAGAATGTTGGGTGGGGAGCATGTCTTGCATTCATCAAACCCTTTACCATGTATCAGTATCACCAAATAATTCGGCTATACACCCATCTTTATTTTTGCTGATAAATGAAAAAATTGCTGCTGAATCTTACCCGATTGGAGATAGGAGAAATTAAAGTCCTACTCTCACATGAGAGTTAAATATTAATTTCACTTTGAATTAATTCTCAAAACACACAATTAAGAAGTGGTTTAAAGATTTCTAACTCCTACTTACAAATGACTTACTCCTAAATGGTAAAAAAAAAATGTCTTCATTTGATAATTTTGAAAAAAAATCCAACTAATTTATTACTAAGAGGATCTAGTTGAATTGATTGAACATAAAAATAAATGTTAATAACCTTAAATGTGTCTTGCGATTTACATTTTTATATATTTATATCTAAGAAAGTCAAGCTCTGGTCTTCTTCATTGAATAATTAAAATCTGAAGCTAGCTCGCAAGCTTGCCGTTTTCTTTGTCATTTCATTATTTTAATTTACTTGTACTTCTCTTTTTCATGCTTTAAGTATTTATTTTTTCAATTCATCATAAATAAAACAATGTTGTTTCAATGTTTTTTAAATGCTAATCGAGTGATCTATTTCTTCTTAATATTAATCAAGTCAAACTAGACCCATAAATTTGAGTAACATAAAGTAAAATTTCAAATTTAAATTTTGTGTATATTTCTATCGAGAGAGTTAATAACATTATATTAGATATATGCTCCTTATTCAAGCCGAATTAGTATGCATATCTGATACCTGTGATCCTTAAAAATAATTAAAAAATGCATAACTGATCTGACATACTGCCTGTATCCTGAATCATTGTAAGTATCTACTTAACCTCACATCCAACCAACAAAATCAACATTCAGAATAGATCTTGTCTTGAACACGTACATAATTATTTGAAATGAAGTCTTTTTCTTATACACAACATAACATTAATTAATTGATGAATATTCGGGAAATAATTTGGATGACCATTCCAATATTAGACCGCAGACAATTTATTGTAGTTGAGGGCTGAATTACATTGGCGAAGATGACATGACGTAAATTCACTTTGATTGAGCTCATAAAAGCAGTTTTTCTATTTTGGAAAAGACATTATTATACTTGCAGCATTTCTAAATTGTAAAGCAGCATGGATTTTGCTCATAAAAAATAATTTAATATATATGAAAGAAATCTATGAATAAAATGACTGAAAAAGATATATATTGGCTTTCATTTACCTACTTTATGCAGGAAAAATAATGAAGGACATACATTAACAGAATGTTTATTAATGATCATTAAATTATTATTTTTAACAATTTTTTTAATTACTAACTGGTATTTATCATTAAATGCTAATATATGTAGCCTGTTGTAGCATCTGTTATTTGGGTGAAGTGGAAGGTACAAAAAATGACATAAATATTCTAAAATGTTTAAGTAGGTTGAATTTCAGTCTCAAGCAAATTCTCATGTTTCTCGTATTAATTATCTTGTTGGATTAGGAAGTAATTACAATCTAAGATACCCCCATCAACCAAAAACCCTTTAGGAAATCCATTGGCAGTTTATTAGGCAGAAACATGCATGTAGGCCCCAAGGAACTCAAAATAGCTGAAATTTCTACATTTTTTTAATGAATATTAGTACCGTTTCTTCAAAATGTTTTTGACTTTTCGTCTCTGGAGACCGTATTCATTTTATTTATCTATTAACTTACAATTTTTTCCGTAAAAAAACATTTTTTTTCTCGTATTTAATTTAGAAACATAATTCATAACGTAAAAAAACACATAATTCATAATTCCCAGAAAAAATAATTCATAAGTACTGTTAACGAGAAAAAAAAGAGTATAAATTATCATAAAACCAAAATTTATTATCTAAATTATATTTCCTTAATATTCATTTATAGATATTTTTTATTTGTGGGAATCAAAGAAAAATACCAAAAGATTTATAATAACTCACATATCTTACTCAATCAATTAAGTTAGATTTTCTTGATCTCTTATGAGGAATATTTAAAATATCATTTATCCTCAAATCTGAAATATGAGTATGAATTATATTTTGGTTTTTTTAATATAAAGAATTCTCTTAAAGGATGAATAATTATGAATGTGTCTTTTGATGATATTTTTTTTCCAATTATTGATGCAATTACCAACTAATTTTAAACACAAATTAATTATTCATTTAATTTTGTAGTTTAGAAGATATAATGAAGTTTTACATACTTTCATAATTAAGTGTTAATCATGTTAAGAATTATTGCGATATTTTTTAAAAATTCATTTATATTAAAATGGACTGAAGAAAAATATACTTTTTAATATAAAAGAAATGAGGGTGTAATGTAAGCATCTTTTAAGAAAACAAGCACTCCATGTATTTCTATTTATAAGATATAAATTTAATTGTCTTGTACATTTTTTTTACTAAAATGCCCTTATTTATTTTAATCCATACTTGAATATTCTTGAATTGTCTCTTTCTCTATGCTATAAAGATGGGAGAAGATAAATATACTTCCAATAATGTTAAGGACAAATTTTTTAAAAAAATATTATAATTACAGACAACTTGAATGATAATACTTAAATTTAACAAATTTTCTTTATAAGCGTAAATTAATCAATAATATCTTATAAATAGGAACAATAGAGTATAATTTATTTATTTTATTAATGATTATTAACTCTATTTTAATTTTTAGTATCATGCAAGCATATATAAATTACAATTTTTACCCAAGCTATCTTTTTTTCAGTACCAAAAAGAGATAGCATACCTTTTTTAAAAAAATTCTTAACACTAAAGTGGTTTGTTGACAAATGACAATCACAATTATCACATGATTTAACCATCACACACCATTTAGGTAGAACATTTGTTTAGAACATCCACTGTAAAATAATGTGTGGTTCCTTCCTTTTCCTTCAAGATCTTGTATCCTTTGCTGACGTGGGTTTGTCAACTTTTCAGATGAAACTCTTCCTTGGAAGGTTTATTCATCCTACCAATTGACACAAAAATGGAAGATAGAAGTAGGTAAGAGAGAGAGAGAGAGTGGAACCAAGAGGCAAAAGCAACAGCAACAGTGAGATATAAATTGGGGGGGGGGGGGGGGGGGGGGACCATGTCATAAAGTTGAAGTGAGAGAAAGCAAAGGCTTACCCCTCCCTGAAAGTAACAGCTTATGTAACTGAACTCTGAGCCAAAGCCATTTTCCCACTCATAATTATAAGAAAAGTACAAAACTAGCTCCTTCAACCAAATCTGATGGACACCACATGCTGAGGTTAAAGCTTTAAAGGTTAAAGAATCATATCACAGTTAAGAATAAAGGGTTCCCATATATGCAAGAATCTTTCTTTTGCTTTGGGTTCCTGACAAAGAAAATAGAAGGGAAAAAGAAAAAAAAAATCATTTTCCCACGACCAAAATAAGTAGAGGAAAATAAAAAAATTGTCAATTCATTTATGACTGATAAACGATGAAATGCCACCTTGTGAGATAGCACAGTGTGAGTTTTGGTCTTTTTCATTTGTTTTCAAGCCTTAATCCTTATCATTTCTACCTTGTCTTGGTTTGAGCAGAGAAAAAAGCTGACCCCTTGGAAAATGGTTTCCAGGCTTCACTAGGATTTGGAGACTCACTTCTGAAATGTATGGTTGAAAAAGTTTTGGATTTTGTTCCATTGGGTGGCTTGTGCAACTTCTGAAGGCATCAAAATCCTTGTTTTCATCCCATTTTTTATTTATTTGAAATTTGTTTTCTCCTCTCGTCCTCACTTTTCTTCTCTCTCTCTCTCTCTCTCTCATTTTCAAGTATTTTGGTTTTGGTTAGCACTCATTGATTTGTACTATGTACTATAGCTGGGTGAAGCTTTTTCTGTATGTTGAGCTATGGCTAATCTTTTCTCAAGTGATTATATTTTGTGGAGTTAGGGTGAAACAATGAGTTTCTTTTAGAATTTGGCTTTGGATTAACTTCAAATTTAGAATTCACGCAACCAAATAGATAGTAATGTTTGGTTATTTTAACTCAGTAGATTCTTGCATCTTTTTTTATTATTTTTTTTTACTGATTAAATTAACAGGCCTTCTTGTAATTGCAGGGCTTATGCTTTTACTCCCCAAGTTTCAATTTTGAGAGAATATCAATGCTTTTGAGAATTTAACCAAAGTTCTCTCATTCACTGCATGACTTGGTGCTAATGGCAAATAGGCACCACCCCTCAGTGTTTCTGGTGTTGGTTACTGTTTTACTTTCTATCCATTGCTCTGAGCAATTGCAATCCTCTCACTCTCAGACTCTTCTCAGAATTCAGCAGCTATTGAACTTTCCTGCTGCTTTAAGCAACTGGAACAGCAGCACAGACTTTTGCAACACAGATTCAAACTCTTCCCTCACTGTAGTGTGCTATGAAGACACCATAACACAGCTTCACATAATAGGTGAAAGAAGAGATACACCTCTCCCTCGAAATTTCTCAATAGATTCCTTTGTCACAACACTAGTAAGGCTTCCCAGTTTGAAAGTCCTCACATTGGTTTCTCTTGGTATATGGGGTCCTTTGCCTAGTAAGATAGCTCGTTTGTCATCCCTGGAAATAGTTAACATGAGTTCCAATTTTCTCTATGGTTCAATTCCTCAGGAACTTTCATCACTGTCAAGTCTCCAAACACTCATTTTTGACAACAACATGTTGGCTGACACGTTTCCTCATTGGCTTGATTCACTTCAAGCCTTAACTGTGTTAAGTTTGAAGAATAACAAGTTCAATGGATCTCTACCAAAATCGCTTGGTAATGTGGAGAATTTGAGAACCCTTTCACTTTCTCATAATCACTTTTATGGGGCGGTGCCTGATTTGAGCCGTTTGACGAATCTTCAAGTGCTTGAATTGGATGATAATGCTTTTGGACCGCAGTTTCCTCAGCTCGGTAACAAGTTGGTTATACTAGTTCTAAGAAAAAATAGCTTCAGGTCTGGTATTCCTGCTGAATTGAGTTCATACTATCAGCTTGAGCGATTGGATATTTCATCAAATTCATTTGTGGGGCCTTTTCAGCCAGGATTGTTGTCACTTCCTTCTATTACTTATCTGAATATTTCTGGGAACAAATTAACCGGGATGCTTTTCGAGAATCTTTCTTGCAATTCTGAGCTTGATGTAGTGGATTTATCCTCAAATCTTTTGACTGGGAGCTTACCTAGATGTTTAGTGTCAAATTCCAGCGATAGCACTGTCCTGTATGCTAGAAATTGTCTAGACACCACGAATCAAAATCAGCAGCCGCAGCCCTTTTGCCACACTGAAGCTTTAGCTGTGGGAATATTACCTGAGACAAAGAAGCACAAACAAGTATCTAAGGTAGTTCTTTCCCTTGGCATAGTAGGGGGGACTCTTGGAGGAGTAGCACTTGTTTTGCTAGTTTTCTTTATTGTTAGAAGAGGAAATGACAGAAGCAAAACGAAGAATCCTCCAACTAGATTAATATCAGAAAATGCTGCGTCTGGTTACACATCTAAGTTGTTTTCTGATGCAAGTAATTCTCTCTCTCTCTTTCTGGTTACACACACACACAGAGGTGTTTGCATGATCAAACTAGCCCGTCCTATTTTATACATTTCTTCATCCAAATGCAGAACATTTAGAAAATTCTCATCGGCAAGTGTAATGTGTAGTCATGGTTGTGATATTAAGAATAGGATTTTTTGTGTAGCCATAGAAAAATTAAACTGTTATTTAGAGGACTTTTGTTTATATTCTTTAGTTTAGTAGGAACTTGCCTTGGAATTATAAGTTTACTCTACTCTAGTATGCTTCAGCAGTCCTGTACCTTGATTGGCAAAAGTTGCTTTAATGTATTAAAATTTACTATTAACATATGTTGGAAAACATGGATGATAAATGATAAGGAGAAACCAAGTTTAACGGAGGTAATATTTACTAAGTTCTTTATTGCTGAGTATATTCATTAGTTGTGTACAGGAAACTCATACAGCTCTAGATATACCTGAATAAAAACAGTTTCCCATTCGTAAACTTTAAATACAAGGACATCATACTTGTTTTGAATTTGATAAAAAAAACATGTTTATTTGCAGCTGCTAAACAAGTTATTAGAATCTTTCTTTATCAATGAAGTCCACAAATGATTGGAAAACATTTCTGGAGAGGATGATATGAAAGAATAATAAGTCATTCATATATTTCTCTTTATAATTCCGTCTTAAAGATAGATTGACAAACATGCCTTTTTCCTGTACTTAAAGGGTATATATCTCAAACAAAGAAGTTGGGAGCAGTTGGCCTGCCGACTTATCGAAGTTTCTCATTGGAAGAGATTGAATCAGCTACAAACTATTTTGACACAGCTTCTTTAATGGGTGAAGATTCTTATGGGAAGGTATGCTACAATGTCTCAAATTATCTTGCATATAGAGGAATATTGCGTTTGTACTAAATTCATACAAAATCAGTGGTTTTATTTCCTTTCATTGACTGGTACAATAGACTGTATCACAAAACTAATTTGATCATGCAGTCATGATTCAATTATTTCACTTTTGAGCATGAAGTTGTTACATTAAATAGCAACTTTTATCTTTTTAGGATTTATGTGATGAGTGTTTCATTTTAAAATAGTGTTTTTATATTTCTTAGATGTACAGAGGTCAGCTGAAGAATGGCTCACTTGTTGCTATTCGGTGTGTAGAAATGAAAAAGAGACACAGCACTCAAAACTTTGTGCAACACATAGAGCTGATATCCAAACTTAGGCATCGCCATCTAGTCAGCGCTATTGGACACTGCTTTGAATGTTCTTTAGATGATTCAAGCGTCAGCAAAGTATTTCTTGTCTTCGAATATGTACCAAATGGCACGCTCAGGAATTGGATCTCTGGTAAGTAATTTATAAAAAACAACAGCTTCTTTCTCTGGTTGGAGGTTGTAAAAATGGTATTATTCCAACAATAAAAAGAAAGAATGGGGAAAGTTCACTAGAGGGCATTCCATTAGTAGTAGTTACAAATTCATTTATCTCCTTCTACCTTAGTGATCCGTAACTTGCATGAAGTTCTAAATTTGTACTTGAGGAGGAGGAAAGATCAATTGAGTTTAATTTATATGCATTGTCAGTGTAAAACTTTACACTGTCAACCAATAAGAATATGGTATGTATGGTTTTTAATATGATTATTGAAAAAGTTAACAAACTTTACACTGTCAAACAATATGCATTGTCAGTGTAAAACTTTACACTGTCAACCAATATGGTTTTTACACTAACAGTGCATTCATTGACTATTTACACGTATCAATAGTATTTTCTCCTAAATTAGTCATTTCAGTATTATGTTGTAATGGAATATGAGACAGTAATGCCATTTTTGTTATCTTCCACCCTGATTATTTATTTTCTGCCCTTCATAATTTTGGCAGATGAGCATGCTAGAAAATCCTTTAGTTGGACTCAACGCATAGGAGCTGCAATTGGAGTGGCAAAGGGAATCCAGTTTTTGCATACAGGGATTGTCCCTGGTGTATATTCCAATGATCTGAAGATAGAAGATGTTTTATTGGATCAGAATCTTGTTGCAAAAATCAGCAGTTATCACCTGCCTTTGTTGTCAAACATGGGGAAGGTATGAAAAAACAATTGTCATATGAAGTTTTCCATGAGGAAAAAAATCACGAGTAAGTTTGTTCTTTCATTTTCCTTCAAGAAAAAAAGATCTCAGTTGGTACTGATTCACCTTAGCTTTTCCTTCCAGGTTCGGCGTGGAAATTCTTCCAGTGGATTAAAAAATTCAAGCAATAGTAAAAGGTGAGTGATAGAAAGTTAATCAGGTTGAGTAACAGGCATGAAAAATAGAACTCATCATACTGTAATTTTGCATACCATATGATATAAATGGAAATGTCTCCTGTAGAAAAACAATTTGGATCCTGTTGACACACTTGTGTATGTATGTAACTAAGAAAGCTTGATTTTTAATGATTTCTTCTGTTTTGTAGTGTAAAGCAGGAAGATAAGTCTGATATATACAACTTTGGAGTGATACTACTCGAACTTATTCTAGGAAGGCAAATAAAGACAGTAAATGATGCAGATGCTTTTAGGGATCTGGTAATAACAGGAACTCTGTTTCATTTCCAATGTGCTATTTTCTTTCCTTGCCATTTTTAAGTCTTTTCAAGTTTGTTCTTTGTTAAATCAATAGAGAATTTTTGTATGAACCAACTAGGATATACTTGATGCTTAAATCAGAGTCTAACTCTTTCATCACTGATTTTCTTGAAAATGAGAGTCCATATGAACTGTTATTCTGTTATAAACCGGCCACCACTGTCCAGAAAATGGTTTTATTTGATTAATCATAATGGAAACTATAGTCTCATTTTCTGGTAAGTATAATTAACTAATGGACTATTGATAGAAACTAGTAGATTTCCTCATTTTGACCTTTGCGAGCTAGGATAACAAATCTATACATGCATATTGTATAGAGATTGGTTTTAATTTATTATGTATGGACATATTATCACCGAAGAGATTAATTAACTAATTAAATGTCAAAAAACTTTTCCACACACTCCAAGTAGGAAAATATAAGATAGAGTTATAGGAAATTTGCAATCTTCATATCCATATTCCCATGCTCATGGTATTCAAGTAAATGCCTAAATGATCAAGAAATTATTAGATAGTCTGAGACAGGATCTTAGAATTTTGATTTAGGCTTAACTCAATCCTACAAAAAAAAGTTACCCTCCACTTATATACTTTAATCTGGCCTTATCATTAGTCGATGTGTGATCTCCAACACCATAAATGTTCACATTGCAAGATAATGTTAGTTTTCATTATCCATATTCAATATAAACCATGTACAATTCTATGACCCTGCTTCTGTTAATTGCATCATGAGGCAGTTGCAAGCAAGCTTAGGAGGTGATGAAGAGGGTAGGAGGGGCGTTGTTGATCCAGCATTTCGCAAGGCATGCTTGGATCAATCATTGAAGACAATGATGGAGATTTGTGTGAGGTGCCTGGTTAAAGAGCCCGCAGATAGGCCTTCTATAGAGGATGTTTTGTGGAACTTGCAGTTTGCATCTCAAGTACAAGATGCATGGAGAGGGGATTCTCAAAGTAGTGAAGGGTCACCAGGCTCAGAATCTCGAGGGCTACCCTTCCATTAGTGTCAAACCACAGGTTTTCACTTTTTTTATTTTGTATATTTCACTGTAAGCCTAAAAGGTTAATGCTTGCAGTTGCAGATACAGCAGCATCAGAATAGTATAAGTTCTTTATGTTGGAACACCTTTGCTAAAAAATCTGCTGAGCTTCCAATGAAAAACTATGTTGTCCGAGCTTTGCACTATGCAGATTTTTTTTTGTTTTTAAGTACATGCACCCGTGCACATACTATGTGAGATTACGTATATGAATCATAAGATGTCATTAATTAAAGGTCAAAACTTTAGAGATATTTTCTATCACAAAATCTAGATAAGTAATCAATAAATAAAATATGAAAATCATGATAGAGTATATTGATAACATTATTTTTCTCAAAAGTTTTTTTTAAATTTTTTTTATTCTTTAACGAGTGTCCCAACGACATATGTTATCATTCTCCATTTTATTTTCCTAAAGCCTCCCCCTTAGATAAATGGAAGTGTCACAAAGGAAATTTATGTCATGGTGCACGCTTTAAAGCCTCGTGAAGGATTGTATTCCTCCTTTAAAATTCATGAGTTTTTCTTTTCAATTTTTACTTTACCAGTAATAAATTTAAAAATTAGTGTAAATGATTATTAGGGAATATATCTTTAATACATATAAAAAAGACTGAAATGTAAAAATTTAAAGAGAGTAAACATGATTATACAAGTGTTTTTTTTTATCATTATGATATTGGTGTAAACAATTTGACTGATTACTTTTAATGAGATTTTTCATCCAAACCATTTTTTATTTTCATTTCCAATACTTGAACCAGACAAAGTGCTTTACTTTATGAGTTGATGATAACTCCTAAGTCACAAAAACTTAATGCTAGCTTGGTTTCTATGTGGGCATATTTACATAATCATTTAACAACTCTTTAAAATGAATATATATAAATAAATAAATACATAAAGAGGAGCAAAATTATATCGGTATAACTAGTGTTATAAGACTCAACTCGGATAGATCAAGTCAACCCATTGACTTGGGAACTAGTCACCTAACCGGTCCTAGCCATTAAATGGACCAGCCATGCAATAGACTCAATGTAACCCAGTTTGGCTAGGTGGGTTTAGAGGTTGAACTGGTGATCCAATGACTCGATTGATTCGGCAGGTCATGTAATTTTTATTTTTACAAAAAAAATTATTTTTTTAAATTGAAGAACATCACTCATATGAGAAAAAAGGTAAATAGTCATTTTCGTTTCTGAATGTGTAGAGCGTTGACAAATTCATTCCCGAAAGATAGAAATTCAAATTTTAGTCCCTGAAAGTAAAAAAAGTGTAACAAATCTATTCATCTGTTAACTTTCGTCCGTTATCATTAATGAAAGAACCTACATGACACATTTAGGGATGAATTTGTCAACGTTCTACACATTCAGGGACGAAAATGACTATTTATCTAAAATATAATTTAATCTTCATCTTTCTTCTTTTTTTAATCGTAAAAAGAATAACATTACAATAAACACTTAAAAAATAGGAAAGCAGACATAAGTTAGAACAGACATAATAATAAGCGTAATATTGATTAATAAGCATAATTTGTCTGTTGCATATCAATATTAATGTAAATATAAGTTAGCAACTAACATCTAGTGGTGTCAATTAAAAACAAATAAGTTATAAAAAAACATATGAATATCGTCTAAAACGGATTGGATAAACATATTTGTAAGGTCATTACATAATGCATTGATCTCTCCTTAGTTAAGAATGGTGGTGATCATGACTCCTCTAATACCCAATTAGCATGGCCAAGGTCATTAATAGTTTCAAAATTGATAAAATCATAGTTTTGCTTCTTCAACTAATTCCTAAGTTTATTAACTTGGTCATAACCAAGTAATGAATATAAAAAAAAAGAATAATTCAAACATTTTGCAACCTCAAGATGTAACAAAAAAAGACAAGATCATTGAACTTTCGATGCTCTAACCCATAGTTATCATTCTCGGATTGACCCTTCAACTTGGGACTCTGTTGTCCCACTGGTCCGAGGTGTATGCTGAAATGGGCTCACACACAACTTGACATGACCCAATCAATCTCGGCAAGTCTTGTTATTGAACCAGTGACCCGACGGGTCACACTACCCCGGTAGGCCATGCATTTTTTATTATAAAAAAACGTAAAACGACGTTGTTTCATGCCTTCAGATGTTGAAATTAAAATTTCCCAAATGCTGAGGCCATCGCTTCATTCTCCTCACCTCAGAAATCATGACCCTTACAAAACCCTTACACAGTCGTGCGCCTCTCCTCACCGCAAGCTCCATCGTCGGTGCAACCACCCTTGCCTTTCATTCTCTTTCAACTCTATGAGAACCAAAACCCTTCTATTCCCTCAACTCAAGCCTCCCTCGTGAAACCCATACAAAGCCATCTCTCCTCAACACAACTTCCATCATCGGTGGTGTTGGGCAGCCTCACTTCTCAGTTCACTTCTCTGCCTTTGAAAATCGCAATTATGCAACTCATACAGGTTCAAACTTCTCAGCCTCTTTATTATGTTGCTTCTTTGTTTTGATTTGCATTATATTTTTTTTTACTAAACGACTTAAAGTTGAAATTATTAATTGTTATCATTTGTGACTATTTCTATGCCTCTCAGTTATGAATTGTTATGATTGGGTGCAAATTTGTGTTGCTGATGCCATCAATTTCAATCTAGCTTCCTTTTCATCTCATGATAACATGCACTCTTCTGTTGACTTTTAATTATTTTTTTTCTAATTGACCTTTGCCTTTATTTTTTTGTTGATGTGTGGTGTTGAATTGTAGACAAATTGACTATTTTCCATTTTTTTTCCTGCACTTTTCTCGGGAATTTCTATTTAGATGTTGATGATGATTGATAATGAAGCACTAGGGTAATAAAAACTTGGTTTTTTTGTTTAATGAAACTTGGGTTTTCTGTTTATGATGATTGTTGCTCTATTTTGATTTGTGTTAACTTTAAACTTTGAATGAATTGTGACCTTGATCTTTGAATAGGAATTTGAAATCTGAAATCTAAATAACATTTCAGCATGTGTTGGAAATCAACATCGTCATAATTTAGATTTCAAATGCTAAATCAAATTCATATTCAACGACCAAGGTTATAATTCATTCTGTGTTCAAAGTTAATGCAAATCAAAACAGAGTAACAATCATCACAAACAGAAAACTCAAGTTTCATTAAACAATTTTTTTATTACCCTAGTGCTTCATTATCAATCATCATCAACATCTAAATAGAAATTCCCGAGAAAAGTGCAGGAAAAAAAATGGAAAATAGTCAATTTGTCTACAATTCAACACCACACATCAACAGAAAATAAAAGCAAAGACCAATTAGCAAACAAAATTAAAAGTCAACATGCACTTTTAAATTTGTGTTGCTGATGCCATCAATTTCAATCTAGCTTCCTTTTCATCTCATGATAACATGCACTCTTCTGTTGACTTTTAATTATTTTTTTTCTAATTGACCTTTGCCTTTATTTTTTTGTTGATGTGTGGTGTTGAATTGTAGACAAATTGACTATTTTCCATTTTTTTTCCTGCACTTTTCTCGGGAATTTCTATTTAGATGTTGATGATGATTGATAATGAAGCACTAGGGTAATAAAAACTTGGTTTTTTTGTTTAATGAAACTTGGGTTTTCTGTTTATGATGATTGTTGCTCTATTTTGATTTGTGTTAACTTTAAACTTTGAATGAATTGTGACCTTGATCTTTGAATAGGAATTTGAAATCTGAAATCTAAATAACATTTCAGCATGTGTTGGAAATCAACATCGTCATAATTTAGATTTCAAATGCTAAATCAAATTCATATTCAACGACCAAGGTTATAATTCATTCTGTGTTCAAAGTTAATGCAAATCAAAACAGAGTAACAATCATCACAAACAGAAAACTCAAGTTTCATTAAACAATTTTTTTTTACCCTAGTGTTTCATTATCAATCATCATCAACATCTAAATAGAAATTCCCAAGAAAAGTGTAGGAAAAAAATTCAAAATCAAAATAGTCAATTTGTCTACAATTCAACACCACACATCAACAGAAAATAAAAGCAAAGACCAATTAGCAAACAAAATTAAAAGTCAACAGAAGAGTGCATGCTATCATGAGATGAAAAGGAAGCTAGATTGAAATTGACGACATCAACAACACAAATCTACACCCAATCATAACAATTCATAACTAAAAGGCATAAACATAGTCACAAATTATAGCAATCCATAATTTCAACTTTAAGTGATTTAGTCACAATAATATAGTACAAATAAGAACAAAGCAACAACATAATAAAGACATTGAGAAGATAGAAGTTTAAACCTATATGAGTTGCGGACTTGCGATTTTCAGAGGTAGAGAAGTGAACTCATAAGTGAGGCCGCCAAATGCCATCAATGATGGAAGTTATGGTGATGAGAGGTGGTTGCGTATGGGTTTTGTGAGGGAGAATTGAGTTGAGAGAAGGGAAGGGTTCTAGTTCTCAAAAAGTTGAAAGAGAACAAAAGGCAAGGGTGGTTGCATCGACAATGAAGGCTATTGTGAAGAGAAGCGCGCGACTATGTAAGGGTTTCATGAGGGTTTTGGCTTCTGAGGTAAGGAGAACAAAATGATGGCCTCAATATTTGGGAAATTTAAATTTCAACCTCTGAAGGCATGAAACGTCATTTCACCTCTTTTTTAAATGCATGACCCAGTTGGATCACTGTGACTCGTCGGGTCTGATCAAGTCATGTTGGGTCATGTGAACACTCATTTCAACATACTCATTGGACCATGGGGCACTTGAGTCCCAAGCCAATGAGTTGATTCGAATTTGATAACTATGGTCTAAATTATGAAACCTAGTCGCTTCACTTTGTGCTACTCATCCTTCCTCTCTAAAAATTTTCCATACTTTTTTATGACTCCTACTTTTTATGATTCCTGCAAACCATAAATTGTGCAAAATGTTCTTGCTATAGTTAAAGTTGGACTTAATTCATTACGGGTGTGTTTTGGAGCAATGAACTTCTGCTGAACTCTTGACGAAGACAGATTCTAACTTTAATTCGAACATTTCTCTTCATTTCTTACATATTTCTCTTCTATCAAACAACTTTTATTTCTCTTCATTTCTGACCTATTTCTCTTCTTTTCTTTTCTCACCTACCTACTTCCCCTCCCCCCATTTCTTCTCCCTCAATCAAACACACCCTAGATGATATTTCCTTTTCCTTCCTTGATGTCTTTTTCTGCATGTCCTTGATTATTCTATTACTAGATGGAATACCATTGAGGTTTATTCATGTTTAATGACTAAAAAAAAGGAGCAACAAAAAAGGTAGGCATTTTGATAAGGCCAAACAAAATTAAATGTGGCTACCTGAGTCAACCCACTCGTCTAACAGAACACCACTGAAACCCAAACCCACCTAATTTGAAGGGACATTAATTTGGGTAGAAATGGGTCTATTTAATACAATTAGTAGGTTACTTTGGTTTGAGCTTTTTGGACCCAAAACTGACCGAATCGACCCATTGATCAACCCCAGTACTAGGCTTTTTGAAATTTAAATATAATTCACTAAGGTTGGCATTTATTGAAGATATGTCTTGCTTATAACTTATAGTGTACAAGGACTTCTCATTTTTGTCTTCTAGAAATAAGCTTTCAGAATTATGATTGTATGATTCTGGAAACATATTTCTAGAATACATATACATAAGTTTCCAGATTTACACAATCATACCTATATAACCAAAAGGGACCACTAAATGATAGTTGTAACAAGTTTAGACATGGCAAATATTTCTTGGGGATTCAAGGTGTATACTTTTAAATTTATGGTTTTCTCAAAACCCTTGAGCAGATTATCTCCATCCCATGGACCATGTATTATGCAAGAATCTCAAAGATTTTGAGGTTACCTTTGTAGCACGCTTTCAAACCAATGAGAGTTGCTTCACAAAGTCTCGAATGTGACAATGCCTTTAGTTAGTCCATGCAAGCAAGACATAGTGGGGCTTTAGTGCTAGGGTACAGTAGAGGGGTTAGGGACCTTTTGGTGTGATCTTTTGTCAAACAATAGTGTATCATGTTAGGTTAAGATATCATATATATATATATATATATATATATATATATATATATATATATATATATATATATATATATATATAATATGTTAGGATGACGACCTAACTCAAAGCCCTTATTAGGCTTAACTATACTCTAATTTTTTTTTAATTTTTTTTTCTACATGTGTAAAATTACATTGTTAAAGACTAAATAATAAAAATTTTACATTGTGTAATTTAATTATATACCTGGATAATTTAATTTATTTTTTGTATGAAGGATGGTCAAGATATCTTAAAAACAACATCCTCCTCTAATGATCATCACTTTTCTTAATCCAATTCTTGTTTTTCTTTTCTGAATTTAATAATTTTGAGCATTTTTCGGGCATAGACGATTCTCTTGTTGCTCTTCTTGCTCAAGCATTATTCTGTCCCTCTAAGTGTTTTTATGCGCTTTCTAGAGAATTGAAATTTTATTTTGTCATAGTGGTCTCGGCCTCTTTGTAGAGTATTCAATTTTTCTTCCAGTCCACTTTGTTTTCTTCTTCTTAGTGGACCATCGCCAAGCTATGATCCCCATATCATACATGGTTCAAGCAAGGCAGGTTGTTCCTGTTTATGGTTACGTCTCCACCATTCTTGCTTTGTAGCAACAGGTTTGCTTGGTTAGAAGAATATCTTTACTAGTTACTATACTTTCTTTTTTATAATTATAAGCAGTTTTTTTTTACAAAAGTTATATAAATAGTTATAAAAGAGTTTTCCTAACACTTATAGCAGAATAATAAGATATATTTTGTATTCAAAATATACTATGACAATAATGAATAGATAAATTTAGAATTGTATATTTGGATATCTTTTCTTGAAACGAAAACTGAATGTGTGAAGACTTTACACGTGTATTCACGTGAGTCTTTCTAGTTTGTGTCCAGTGTCATTTGTTTTTGGACAGATATTTCTATTTATAGTAAAAGATTAGGAGTTGGGTCTTTTCAAAAACTGACATTTGATTTAAAATAATTTTATATTTATTTTTTTAAGATAACTAATCGCATGATTTTATAAAAAGTGTTGAAAGTAACTAAAAATATTTTAGGGTTAATACTTCTAAAATTATCTTTAATCATATTTTCTAATTTAAAAGAGTTGCAATTTTAAAATTAAATTTAAAAAAACAAAAAATAATAATAATAAAATAACATGTAATTTGATTGATTAAAAACCAACTCTATTAAAACTCCTAAAATTATTGGGGTACAGTAGAAAATCTCTAATAACAATACACAATAATGTGATATATATATATATATATATATATATATATATATATATATATATATATATATATATATATATATATATAGAGAGAGAGAGAGAGAGAGAGAGAGAGAGAGAGAGATACGGTATGTATTTAAGAGATCATAAATATGTGTGTCTGTCACTAATAAGCAAAATGTACAATTAAAGAAAAGAAGATAATAATCAAATTCCCGGGATTCTGATTTTAAGGACATTAATTTGTCTAAATTTTATCTGAGATGAGTGATATCGCTAGATTAAATGGACTAGCCATCTAGTATATAGAGAATGAAATATTACATTTATAATTGATTATATAAAATATTAATAAATGCTT